>NC_079505.1:53856746-54061033 GCF_030052815.1 Hevea brasiliensis
TCAATAAAAAAAAATTCAATATAATTCTGGCCATAAATTTATTTCACCACACATTCAATTTCAAATTCAATTTGAAAATCAAAAGAAATTTAGTTGTTGTGCACAAACCTCTAATGAGTTGCCTCTTTGCCTTGACTCACTGTTTCCTTATTCTTTCCAGTGTCTCTTTCTACTGAAACACATAATTTAAAGTGTTTCAATACTCATTCAACTCATTTTTAATAAGTAATCCAACATTTAAATTTTGTAGACCTAATCTACCCCTATAAGATTTATAAATTTGAATCCTTTGCATTAGGTGCATTTATGGTTACTATTCATTTGACCAATTAGCTAAAATGTTGACTTTTTCATACTTAATAGGTATATTAGTTTTAATTACTCCCACATACCATATTTTGGGTTACTTTTGTGTTGGCATTGATTGCTAATTGAAATCCCAAACTTCCCAAGTGAAATTCTAAAATTTCAATTTTGAGTCACTTGGATCTACTGTTCCATTGAACCTTCTACAGTAGAAATTTGGCCAACTTCTCTTCATAAAAGTTGTTCCTTAATGTCGTAAATTTAATTCCCTTTTTGAATCACTCCATTTGGAGTTTTGTAGCTCAAGTTATGCCACTTTTTCTAAGGCTGGCCGGATTGGTAAAAAATCCAAAATTCTGGGCCAATTCTGGTTCTGGCAGATTTGGAGAGCCAATTTTGGTTGGCAATGTGACTAGGTTATGATCAGAATTTGGGTTTGTGCTCTCCATAAAAGTTGTTTTACTATGTCTAAGCTTTCAAATGGTATAAAAATCAGGTCATTTGGACCTTTCTACACAGAGTTATGACCATTTGAACAAGTACTGTTCATATGGTCAATTCTGTATAGTGGCAGGGCACCTAATATGGATTCAACCCAATTTTTCACCAACTTGTGGTCAGTTTTAGCCAAGGTTTATGCATGAAAATTGTTGCTTTAGGTCTTAATTTTTATCTCTAATTGACCTCACATCAATTGGAGCAACAAAATTTCAATTATGGCCATTTGAGTGGACCATGGTTAGGCTGCCGAGAATTGGACATTACCATTCACAACTCAATTCCAAATTTAATCATTCACTCACACTCCAAATCACACCAATTGACTAGTTTAAGCATCAATTATGTCAATTGGCATCAATTCACCAAATTTCTAAATTTTCCCTCAAATTTTCAATTGTCAAGAACCCTAATTCACCAATTGCTTATTTCATGCAAATTCAAGCATACCAATTACATCAACTTACTCACCTAAGCTCAATTACATGTTCAATTTCATTCAATTCCATTAAGCCCTAATGCCCTTATGTTGGCCGAATTTCCTACCCATCAATTCCCACAAAATTTTCTGTATTTTCTTCACAATTCCCACACATCTCAACTAGGTTTCAAACAATCTTTCAAGAATTTAAACTAATTCATACATATCTCAAATTGTGAGTTTTCTAATTCTTCAAATCTCGTTTCTTTCTTCTTCTTTTTGTTGCCAATAGCCCTACAAAGGTCTAAAAGCATGGCTTACTTAAGGAAGTTAGGAAAATTATGGCTAAAACTAGGGTTTACAAGGGCTTAAAGGTGAGCTTCAATGGAGGATTGTGAAAGAAATGAGAAAGAGATGAGAAAGAGATGAGAGAGAGTGGGGCGACATGGTTAAGGAAGAAGAAGATTTTTTTTTAAATTTTTATCTCTTTTTAATTAGTGATTATCCCAAAATTTATTTAATTAAATAAAAATTCTTTATTGTGTCATGCTTCCCTAAGCATGAGGTCATAAATCCTTTTTACTTTTTGAATTTCTTTTATTTTATTTTCTTTTCTCCACTCACCTCTTCAATTTGAATCTATTTTTGATAATTTTAATTTTCTACATTTTATTGGACATTTAGGCCAAAAGTCACATCTAAGGGTGAATTGACCGAATTGACCAAATTGCCCCTTACCGGTCTGATCCGTTTTTCCAATAACACTAGATTTTTTCTTGAATCCTAATTCAATTATTTGAGCTTGTTCTCCATTATTTTCTATGGTTTTCACATTTCCCCTAACTTTGCAATTATCCCTAGGCCTGGAGTGTCATAGGATCCCACTCAAAAATAGGGCAGTGACTGAGCTTGTAGTCACTTCTCGATCCTGTCACCCATCACTGTGGCCTCTGCTCATTTAACCCATTATACTTTGTTTTCTTTATTTCCATTTTACCTTCATATAATTGCTATTAATTTTTATTCAGGGGTTTTCTGGGTGACACAGATATAGTTCTAGACATCCTAGATGTCCGGATAGACACTAGTCACCAAAACAATAGAATATATAGACTGCTTAGTATAGGGGTGTTACAGACAAGATTGAAGAAAAATAAGATGGAAAAAAGTATTACTGATACTATAAGCTCAAGATTCAAGACAGAGGTTAAAAAAGAAGTACAATAGATGGGGAAGATATCAACAGTAGTCAAAACAAGAAAGAGAGAGCAAATAAGACTTGAAGGACAAGAAAAAGGCTGGGGAAGAGTTGGTTACAAGGATAAGAACAAGAAGGAGTAAGCGTGCGAGGGACACGCTAAGGGATGATTAGGACATTATGGTGATATGGCAAGGAAAATAAGTCACGTTGATAGGCAACAGAGAATCGAGGAGACAGAGAAATGAGGAATGGAGTCATCAGGACATACATCGGCACATAGTGAAAGTGATAGAGAAGTAGACACCAAAGTTGATAAGAGTTACGAGATATTACGTCAGAAAGCAATGGAAGCATATGAGTGATCAGAGATTAAAGCTTCGCTATGTTTGGATAATGATAGCTAGAACGTTATAATAGAGTCAAAAAAGAAGTAGAATATTTTTAATAGTCTATGTAAGGTTTGAGCAAAAAATCCTTGCACTTGTTCCACTCAAATTCTTTTCCCTTTTCCCTGTTTGTTTAAAATTTGAGGACGAATTTTGTTAACAGAAGAAGATTGTAATGCCATAAAAATTTTAAGAAAATAAATAATTCATTAATTTGGTTATTTTAATGTTATCTTATTATTGTTTATTTAAATATAATTTTATTTTAGAGATTATTTTGAAGTTTCAAATTTTATTTTGGAGTGTATTTAATTTAGAGATTATATTAAAAAGAATAATTATTTTATTATTGTTATTGTTATTATTGTTAAAGATTTCAAGGATATATTACATATTGAAAATTTAAGAAATGAATTTAAATAATTATATTTCTACCACATTATTATTATTATTATTATTATTATTATTATTATTATTATTATTATTATTATTATTATTAGTTTAATGATGTCCTGCTGATTTTGAATATATCAAACTTTAGAAAATTTTGTGGTGATATTATTATTTTGTTATTGTCATTATTATTATATTGAAAAAGAAATTATATGGTGGTAACATTGGAGAGTTATTATTATTATTATTATTATTATTGAAAGGAGTATTGAATTGGTTACGGTACTAAAGTTGATAAGTGCATATTGTACATGTTATATAACAATAATATAAACTAAAATAAAACAGCCAATCAAATCAAAAGGGGAGAAACAAATTCGGACCAAATCACTGACAGCTTCTCTTTCACATTGGAAGTAACTAGGGCCACGCTGCTCCATTGCCGGCCATAACACCTGACCCACGGTGTTCCATGCCCGTCACAAACAGTAACCCTAACTAGTTCAGCTTTCTCTGGTGAGAGCAAGTGACCACTAGCTGGCCAACAACGACATTGAACAACCTTATGGAGCGAAGCCCCTATTCATGCAACCTTGTGCCCGTGAGCTCTTTCGGCCACATTCAGCTATTTCTGGTGATGAGGGGGCCCATACTCGACTTCAACAAGCTCCTGGCAACTGGGTTTGTCTCCTTGAACCCATAACATAGATATTAATGGAAGCCTTGGATGGAAAATGAAGAAAGAGAAATGAGAGGGCAGTAGCTTTGGGTGAAGATTTCGGACAATCCAATAGTTGGATTGACGATCCAAGGTTACCAATGAACTCAGCGTGTCAAAATCTTCAAGATGGACCCTGCTCCCATCAGACACTATTTGAAAAAGGTGATAATTGAACGACTTACATCTATTAGTGAGATTTTCAGGTCTTTTCAATTCCTGTAAATTAAAAATGATTATATGATAATTATTAACAATTTATGGGCTTTGTTCAGGTGCGATCGGATTGGCAATAGCTCACCGGTACTAAGACTAAAGTTTTGGCCTGGTCTAAACGCCTAGTGGGTCGACCTGGAAGGAGGTCATGTTAACCGTCATTTCCAGAGTTTTTAGACCTTCCAGATGTGTTCCAAGTAGCAGAATTTGCAAAGGTAGTCCTTAACTCATGTTGTGTAATTTGTGCCTTGATTAAGTTAGCTGGTTAAATTTATAAAATATTCCTAACTTAGTAAAATTAAGTAAAATGAATTTAATTAATACAAGGACGATATATAAAAACCTCCAAGATTATTTTATATAATTTATAAAGTGCTGAAAATAATTATTTGGACTATAAAAGAGTTAGAAATCCGAGATGGAGTTTGGATGATTGGATCTAGATTAAGTTTCTTATAGGTCCCGAATGGGCATTGTGATTGTTGTTGTGGGCTTGAGGCCTTGTGTGCTGTATTTTTTTTTTTTTTTGAGTTTTCTTGTAGGGGGTTAGGTCCAATTGTAGGAGAAACTCTGTCAAAATTTCGGTAAGACCTTAAGAATTATTCTTACTTTTTTAAATTTAATTAATTAGTTAATTTTGTCAGTAATTGATAGAGGTCAGCGTGTCTATATAGGTAATTGGTGTCGGTAAGCCTTTATTCTCTCTCCAGTCGGACTAGCTGTAATCGAGTCGATCAGTCTGTGAGTTAGATATTAATTATTTTTGTAATTTCAATATTAATTATATATCTGACATGCTCATGTATTTTATAAATATTTAATTATGCACATATTAAGAGCATTTTGGTTGTTGACACCATATTTTGGTCGATCCCTGAAATCAATAGACTTTGAAATCGATCTCCAACGCCAAGTCTACATGTCGTTCAGTTCATTTCTGATCTCTCTTCATAGGGATCAAACCGACGCCAAGCCTCGTTGCCAGCTAATCACACTTCCGATCTCTCTTTACAAGAAATTAAACCAAGTCTCAATCCTATCCGGTCTCTCAAATCAATTACCGAGTTTTTTGGCCAGTCAATCACATTTTTGATCTCTTGTCTAACGAAACCAAACCAACGTCAGGTCTTCATGCCACCAGTCTTATTGCCGATCTCCCTTTTAAAAGTTTGGGGATAATCGTTTGACAAAGTTAAGGTTCCAATCCGGTTTAATGATGATTCCGATCTTAAGGGTTCAAATCAAGTTTCCAATTTTAATCAAGTCCCGTTTGGTGTTTGTTCTCAACCGATCTCATGCTTACAATATTTTCCGATCTCTTACACTTAGATTAATAATCACTTTTAGTTGTTGTTCTAATATGTTCAGACAATCAAGTGCTTATGCAACTTAGATACTTTCCGATCTCATCCAATCATTGAACAAAAAAGGGAATTTCATTTCATTTCAAATATATACAAGTCATTCGGCTGGAGGCGGCTGGAGGATCACCTCTAGCCTGTTCTACATTTTCCTCACCCCCTCTATCACCTTCGGCCTCCTCCTCACTATCCTCTTCGTCTTAGGGAGCTAGGTCCACCATCCAGGAGAAGTCCTCCTCGGGATAACGCTTCCTGAGCTCGGCCAAGAGATCCCCATGAGCGTTCACATAAGCGCCGGCCTCCCTTGTCACTGCCTCTTCTTCTTTTGCTTTGAGCTCCTCAGTGAGGCGAGCGACTTCAGCGGCTCGGAGCGCCCAAACCTCTTCAAGAACATGAGCTTGCTCGGCCAGCTTATCCTCGTAGAACTTCATCCGCCCCTCAATTTCAGATATGTAGTTTTGAGCGGATGAAAGTTGAGATCGAAGGAAAGCAGCTTCCTGACCCACCTTCTCGACCTCCTGCCTTAAGCGGTGAGCCTTCTCCCGGACAATGTGTTGGTTCACCAAGCTCTCCACGCTCAGGCTCATAGTTTGGGTCAGGATATCATCAAGATTGTTCGGGGTTAGCCTATCCCGATCCTCCCAAAGGCAGATGGAGGCCCCCAAAACCTTAGCGAAACCCGGATTCTCCTGAACAGTTTGGTTCTTCTCCAGGGAATGGATCAGTACTTGTGCGCCGCGGGAGAGGGTCCTCGAAGTAGGTTGGGAAGGACCCCCTTTCGCACTCGAAGCAACTGGAGGGGGTGGTGACGGCTCTTCTTGACGAGGAGGAGACCGGACCACTTCTATGTCAAGGATCGGCGGTCCCGAGGGTTGAGACGAACCTCCTTGCATCTCCCCGGGATCATGCCTGGGCGTCTAAAGGGCCTCGGCCCACTTCATCTCCTGCACTTTCTGGGAGACCTCTCTCTTCCGCTTCCGGCTCTCCTTGGAAGCCTCGCCGCTTGCCATACCTACACAAAGAAAAGGTCAGTGAGATCGCTAAGGCCCAAAGATCAGAGATATAGAAAGTACCGAGGCCGAGGTTAGAGAGCTGAAGCCCGCATTCTTGGCCGGTAATCAACTGCATAGTCCAATGATGCCGTTCAGCCGTCACTGCATCTAAACAAGAGAACTTCTCTCTGGCCGCCTGATCTTTCAGTTCCATCACCATTAGGCCTTCTTCCTTATTCAGGGTGATGCACTTCGGAAGTAAGGGGCCCTGGTGCAGCCAGCTGCGTGGGAAACCCTCAAAGCAGTTCAGAATTTTGCTCCTCAGAATAAAAAAGCGATTCTTCCATTTCTTCAGGAAGGAGGGCAGATCGGTAAAAAGCCCACAATGTGGCTTCGCCTGAAAGAACCAATACTCGTCATCCTTTCAACGAGTTAGCCTATGTAGTTCGACGAACACCTTAGCTGTAGGACTGAGTTCTTTGGCTCGGTAAAGGCCTCTGAAGGCTACTAGGATCCCCCATGAGTTCCGGTGAACTTGGACTATGCACACTTGGTGAAATTTTAGAACTTCCTTGAAGAAGTCGTCAAGAGGGAACGCAGCCCGGCTTTTAATTGCTCTTCGTATACCATGATCATATCATTCTCTTCGAAGAAGTGATCGGCTCGAAGATCACTGTGACACTTAATGAGTTCGTATGAATCGGGCTGAATGTTATACTCTTGGCTGAATGACTGCAGGTCGGTTTCTTGAAGGATTGATGGCAGCTCGTCGATGGGGAGGTTTTCTCTCCCTGAAGAATGTGTTTGCCTCGAGGGTGCTGCTTGACCACGGGCTGGAATGGAGATCCTAGGAAGTTCTGGTTGCCCGCTCAGTCTGACCACTTCTACCTCATCTGACGACCACAAGATCTGAATGGAAGGGGGGCTTGCCGCTCTCTGACCCTCGGCGCTGCTCATTTTCAAAGAAAAGAGAAAATTTAAACTAAAAGAAAGATCAAAACCCTTACCGGAGTGTGATCGGTGTCGGAAGAACTTGAAAAAATGAGAGGATTTTGGAATCGCTCGCGAAAGGCTGAAAATGACACAAGGGAGCAACTGGCGGACCCATCCCTTATTTATACCCGTCTGAGCATTTAATGCTCACGGTGTCCCAAGCGGCACATCGGTTAGCGGGATTTGCCAGCTTTTTCTGACACGTCTCACGAATATTTCGGAAATTCCATAATTGAATAAGGAGAGATTGGCCAGTTAAAAGACTGGCAGATTAACGTGGTTGTTTGGAATTACAGATCGGCTAAGGGCTATTCAGTTAAGAATCGGATCGGATGAACACATCAGAGATCGGAAAATAACCAATGCAATAATAATAAAATGATAATTGACAAAATAAAATTTTACTTCCAAAAGGTCCAATTACATTATTTAGGCGATCTCCAGAGATCGGGTTACATTAAAAGTCGGATTACATCATTTGGGCGATCTCAAGAGATCGGGTTACATTAAAGGTTAAATTACATCATTTGGGTGATCTCTAGAGATTGGCAATACATCCCATCTAATAAAGACCTATGTTAAAGCCTAGTCTCGTGGCTGAATCAAAAGATGTGTTAGACCAGCCATCGACATCGGACAGATGTACAGCTCAGATGGGGGGATTATGACTCTCATGAGGATGAGAGAGGTCGTCATCAATGTTATCGCTTGGAACCGAGCCGCTGTCAAAACACCCAGTGTGATGAGAAGCCCAAAGAGCTTCGAAGGGCGGTCACCAATAATAGGAGGGAAATTAGCAGTCTTCTCGCCCGAAATCAGTTAGCCGATCATATCGGTCGACCGACTCGAGGTTGACACGATCGATATTCTCGATCTGGATCGGTGAATTAGTCCAGTTCTCTCACTGTCATCAAATATAGCCATAGTGATTTGTTGGTCACCGGGGTCATAAATTTTCAGTTGATCAACAAGGCGAACAGTCGGAAATAGATCAAAAGCCGCCATCATGGCCGGAATTGTTGCCGAAATGGCTAGAACAGGAAAAGTGAGAGAGAAAGAGAAAAAATGAAATGCGAAAGGATTTCCATCGAGGGTATATATAGAGAAGGTCTGAGCATTTATTGCTAGCAGAAAATGAAGCGGACGCCTCGGAAATCGAAAGAATAAATGCTTTGACTGAGCCGGACCAGATAAAGGAGAAGACTGGAGCAGGAGAGATCAGAGGAGGCCGGCCCGGCATGAGAGATCGAAAAAGGATCGTGCTAGAAAGATCGGAAAGGAGGGGAGATCGGAAAGCAAGGAGAATAAGATAACTTCCAATAACTATCGTCATAATCAGAGCCGAGGTAGTTAAAGCATTGCAGACGAGATCTCCACCGCACGCCTCATTTGCAGAATCGCCCACATTACTGACAGGTGCCAGAGTATGTCATGACAGTCCTGTACATCGCAATCTCCACCGTTGATCTTACTTGTAAGGATGAGCCCGGAGCCCTTGGATCAAAGAAGAAGACGACAAGACCGGCGCCTTTTATTCCCAGCCCTCGGATCGCCCTGGACAAGAAAATTTGGAACCGTCGGATTAGAAGAGACAAAGGACAAATATTCTGAAAAGGATCTCAGCCGTTCATTCTGATTCTCTTTAATTCCCAAGCATCCGATCATGTCCTTTAAAATCCAAACCTTCCATCTCCCTCAAAGAAAATCTTGACCCTTCATGGGGAGCACCCGGTCCCTATAAATACCTGCATGAAAACTGTTGAAAAGAAAAAAAAAAAAAAAAGAAAAAAAAGGTGGTGATTATAGTGGAAAGGATCTGAAAATTGATTCAGTTTTGCTACTCTGCTATTTTTTTTTTTAGAAGGACTTTAGAAACCAGTTTTTTAAAGTATCTTCTCTGAAGAAGTGTTGGACACTGGAACTCTTGATTTTCAGTTTGTTCATTGCTCTACGATACCCTTCTTAGTTTCAGTTCTGTTTTCATCACTTTTATATCCACTTTTATTTTCCAAGCTCAGTCTTATTCATTGTCATTCCGGCCCGATTACATTCTAACTTGGTATTCCTCATTTCAAGACAAACATTAATTCCCGGACTATTAGCACGCAACTCTGCAACATTCGTGGCTCCATAGTTAGTTTAATAGATTCAACTTCCTACAGGTGAGTGTCTGAACCGTTGTCTTATCCAGTGTTTGCCTTTATTTTCTTTTTTTATTTATGCTCGTAATTTTCGTTAAAGTTTGTCTTGTGTCAGAAGGTCCCACGTAGGTGGTTATTCTCATGAGTTTATCTTTTGATACAACAGTTCATGTTATTTATTTATTCTTGGTCTTTATTTATCTCCCAATATGGGTGTTCTGGTTACAGGTAACATATAGGTAGTTAGATAAAATGTTGGTAGCCGTATCTTAACACAAGAGTTTTTTTTATAAAAGTTCGGATAATAAATCAGAGAAAGTTATGAAGACGAGCCACTAGACTAGCTCAAGAAGATGACTTGGTAAGGTGGGGGGTCAGAGTAAAATTGAATTTCAGACTAGCAAATGAAATAGAGCAAATGTTGCCTGCCGAAAGGTATTGGTAAGGCGATCACATAGGAGGTCGGTAAAATTCAGTCTGGTATTCCCTATCTAGTCACGAGGTACCAATGAGTTAAGAGAAGCCTTATTCGGGTCCCCGGCATCTTCGAATGCCAGAACCCTTAGTCTTAGGCTCTTATGATGTGTAGCTGTAATCAAATTTTAAGAGGTCGAAAAAGTCCTCATCCGACTCTCATTCAAGTAAAAGAGATCGGAGGAGAGTTCTTATCCGATTCTCAACCAAAACTTTAATAAATATTTAAAAGAGATCGAAGGAGAGTTCTTATCCGATTCTCAACCAAAATTTTAATAAATATCTAAAAGAGATCGGAGGAGAGTTCTTATCCGATTCTCAACCAAAATTTAATAAATATCTAAAAGAGATCGGAGGAGAGTTCTTATCCGATTCTCAATCAAAATTTTAATAAATATCTAAAAGAGATCAGAGGAGAGTTCTTATCCGATTCTCAATCAAAATTTTAATAAATATCTAAAAGAGATCGGAGGAGAGTTCTTATCCGATTCTCAACCAAAACTTTAATAAATACCTAAAAGAGGTCGGACGAGAGTTTTTATCCGATTCTCAATAAAAAAATCTTAGTAAATATCTAAAAGAGATCGGAGAAGAGTTCTTATCCGATTCTCAATCAAAAATTCTAATAAATATCTAAAAGAGATCAGAGGAGAGTTCTTATCTGATTCTCAATCAAAATTTTTAACGAATAACTGAAAGAGATCGGAGGAGAGTTCTTATCCGATCTCCAATCGAAATTTTAATCTAAAAAGAGATCGGAGGAGAGTTCTTATCCGATTCTCAAATCGAATTTTAACAAATACGCAAAATAATCCCATAAATGAAAAACCGCTACGCGCCATCAATTCACTAAGGTCGTCTCATTTGCTTGCGTATCTGGGTAATCTAAATTACTGAAAAATCAAATATTCTCTTTTATCAAAAGGATTAACATTTCCATTCGAACCCCCCTAATTATCTATTTTAATTTATAAAGAACGTAAGGTTAAATCTGCTCACCCTCATTGAGGGACGAGGTGGGGTGCCTAACACCTTCCCCACCCGTTTACGAACCCCGAACCTAGAATCTCTGTATTTGAAGTGGTTTCATTTTAAGTTGCATTTCACAAATGGTTTTCTTTAATTTCCCTCAAAATTAAAGTGGCGACTCCTCATTCCTTCCCACTTCGGTGAGGGTTCGTCCAGGCTACCGCAAAACCCTTGCGACAGCTTGGCGACTCCGCTGGGGAGATCATTTTTCCTTCAACCCCAGCCCAGAGGTCCAAAAGCAGATTTAATTTTACGATCCAACCATAGTTAGGTGGGCTTAGTTTGCAAAATTCCTCGTGTTAATTATTGTTATTTTTGCTAACTGTTTTGCTTGTCTTGATTGTCTTACTACAGCACTCTTCGTCTAAAAAAAAAAAGAAGAAAAAACTCCCCCATATTGGGAAGAGGTAAAGGTGTCCCTTCACACACTGAACACTCACACGATGTCCTCACACACTTCAGCTCTATACCCGGGCTCTCTTATCCCTTTTAGGAAAATAGGAGGGAGTCATGTAGCGGTACCCGTGGGTTTTACCCCGTTCGTATCCGTGAAGGCTTCTGCTCAGATTGAAACTCGTTCTATTTACTGTGATACCCGTGGAACTTTCCCGACAGTATCATGGGGATAGAATGGGGCTCTACTGTTTACAGTAGGGGCAATTTGGGAACCTGTGGCTTTTAGAAAATTAGACCTTGAGCTAAACTATCACGATAGCTGGAAGCCGTAGCAAGCTACCTTATAAGATAGAACTATCCAATTAGGTAGCACCCATCGATGCAGGACTCTCCTATTTTAGGACAAACGGGGCATACTTACTCTTACCCTATTCTGCTTATGTTTTATTTTCATTTTTGAGGATAATCTTGAATCATACTGTTAAGAAAACCTACACACTTTCCTACTTTGATAAATGTGTAGGTGTTACTCTGCCAACAGTATAATTCAAAATTACCTAAATTTACCCTGCTAACAAGTTTTTCTGCAGGCATCACCAAATTAAGGTCTGTAAAAGGATAAGCATCATTTTTAACATGGCATCCTCGAGTCAGTCGGCAGAAGAAGTTCTTAGACCATAACAGAATGCTAAACCGTGGCCCGAACCACCTTATAGTTCAGTGCCCCCACGAAACAATGTCACCAGAGGATATACTGGCTTATTACCTCCATTGGACCTGAGCAAAGTTGAGGTCAGAATGAACAGTCTCGAGGGTCTGTCTAATGGTTGGAAGTCATTTCCCGATCAGGTCAAGGCACGATTTGAGGAGAAATATGGGAGGATTGCAACTTTGATACGAGTCAAAGTCCAAGTCCCGGCATTAAAGGCCATGCTGTCAGTTTGGAATCCTAAGTATGGGGTGTTCTCTTTCAACGATATCGATACTGCTCCCTCTATGGAAGAATATCAGGCATTGCTAGAAATTCCTTGTGCGATGCAGAATCAGATTTACCTACACCTGGAGCATAGACAGACCTGGAAACGGTTCGCACATATGTTGGGGATCCCCCCAAAAGAAGCAAAGACGAGGGAAACTGTCAAAGGAAACACTCATGGTTGGTATTGGACTTACCTCAAGAAGTGGTTGGATCAATACATCCAGGAGGAATAATGGGAGCAGGTTTCCTTGGCACTTGCTTTAGGGATATACGGTCTGATCTTGTTCCCTGGACCTTCGGGAATCATAACCTGCGGCGTTGCGGAGATATTATGGGCAGTAGAAAAACAGAAAGTTAACCCGGTACCGTCAATTCTTGCAGAGACTTTGTTGACTCTTACCTATTGCAGATGACAAAGGCAAGGGATCCGTTAAATGCTGTTCTCAATTATTGTACCTCTGGATTATCAGTCACATGTGTCCTGTAGAGACAAAGGGGTTGACTTGGTACCTTGACCAGCCTCTCATCGAGAAGATGACCAGATTAGTAATCAACCCAAAGGATGAGTTGCAGTGGCAAGAATGGATCTTGAGCTTCAACAGCCCTGACTACTGTTGGAGGAAATTGTGGACGTCGGGTCAATCCATTTTGGTCACCACGGGGGGCAATCAATTAGTATCCCTAATTGGAGTGACCGGATACACAAGTTACACTCCAGCATTAGTAATGAGGCAGTTCGGCTCAACCCAGTCCGGAGTCAACATAGGAGAATACCACCAAGGTCATTTCTACCATGAACTCGATAATGAGGAAGAATTAAAAATAGCTCGTAGATCTTGGGAAAATATCACTATGGTGGAAAGGTCGCCTAAAGGTCCAAGTGTCACGAGCGATTATCTTAAATGGAGGGCTGGCAGGGATTAAGGACACCTAACTACGGATCCAACCAAATTCGAAGGCAGCGACCTCCGTCAAGACATCCTTTCAAAAGAAGCTAGCGCTTGCTTGGCTTACTCCCTACAAAAGGCA
The DNA here is from genome assembly GCF_030052815.1 of Hevea brasiliensis. NCBI lineage: Eukaryota > Viridiplantae > Streptophyta > Magnoliopsida > Malpighiales > Euphorbiaceae > Hevea > Hevea brasiliensis. Next base: position 53,870,280 of record NC_079505.1, read on the forward strand.
AACACCGAAAACTCGCAATTACAAGACCAACAGAAGATCCTCAAAAGAAAAGTGAGAAGGCTCAGGGAAGAGGCGAAGACCGAAAAGATAGGGTTTGAAGAGCAAGAAATATGATGGGAAAGGGAAAAGAGCTCTCTCCAGGCTACAATGAAAGAAGCAGAAGTACAGAATAGCAAGCTTCAGGAGAAAATGAAATATCAGGAGATACTCATGGAAGAGTATAAATAAGAGAGCAAAAAGAAGAAGCTTGAACTGAAGGAGCAGGCATAGCTTATTAACGATATTCTAAAAGAATGTGCTAAAGAAAGAAAGGAAAAAGAAAGACAAGCCGCTCTCTATCAAGAGCTAAAAGAGAATGTTAACCAGCTGGAGAGAATGATAGCACAAGGGAAACAAGAACTCTTACCTGAATCCGAATATGCCCTGAAAATGTTCGACCCCGCCAGACAAGAAGAAAGGCTCTATGAATATCTCAGGAAGTGTCATTACATTATAAAGAACCTTCCTGAGCCTAGGCCAATGAAAAGAATGCCATGTATGAACTATTCAATTAATGGAATAACTTTGGGCCACTGTTTAGCAAAATTGTGAATGAGTAGTATGACTCCCGTAGGTACCCCCTCGTTAGGGTTATGCGAAAAGTTGGAAGTGCCATATGGACAAGTTCCATAGAGGCGTGTTCAATCCAGTCATTCACCGTTAGACTATCGAACGATGCCATGATAAAACTGATGCAATTATTCTTCTGCAGATTTCACTCTTGGCTTTTAGACGCCACCATATCCTTTGTCCAAACCAGGACCTTTAATTACTCTTTTTCAAAATTCGAAATTCATTAAATTTTTTATTTTCCTACAGAAAATCAATATTGCTTCAAACAAAGCAAGCCTGACCAGACACGCAGTTCAACCCAGGCGAGTGTACTTAACAAGATCACGAGCAAGAAGGCTAATGGAAGACCAGGAACAAGTCCAGAACCTACAAGGGCAAGTGTCCAAGCTGAAAGACCAGGTCTCAGAGCTCATGAGACTAATGAGGGAGATGTCCCAAAATAAGCCTGCTTCAGAAATTAACTTACCACTACCTCCCCCACCTCCTACAATGGTTGATTCCCAACATACTTCAACCTCTTTTACCTTCCAGCCATCGATCCCGGATCCAACAATCACCGTCAATCCGACCCCACTAAATAATGACCCACCTTTCTCCTATTATCCGATTATCTCGAATGTCGAACCATACCTTCAGTCCTAATCCCTCCGGTTCATTCCACCCCTCATCTCCCAACTGGGGGAGTATTTCATGCAGTAGGAGGAGAGAATAAGACGAGAGAAAATGAGAGGCTGTCCGCTCTAGAAGAGAGATTAAGAGCAATAGAGGGGCTGAACATTTATGGTTCAGTCGATGTGGCATCACTGAGATTGGTACCAGATGTGGTGGTGCAGCCCAAGTTCAAAATCCCGGACTTCGACAAATACACCGCGAACTCAGACCCCCGCATTCACCTGGCCACCTACATTGCCAAAATGTCTACCCTGACAGAGGACGATCGACTCCTAGTCCACTTCTTCCACGAGAGTCTCTCTGGGGCAGCCCTGAGATGGTGCATTCAGTTGGACAGGAGCAAATTGCGCTCTTGGAAGGATTTGGCTAACGCTTTCCTAAAACAATACAAGTTCAACTGCGACGTGGCCCCCACAAGGAGAGACCTCCAAAACTTGGTGCAGAGAGATAGGGAAAGTTTTAAAGAATATGCCCAGAGATGGAGAGAGAAGGCCGCAGAAGTGTATCCTCCAGTGACTGACAATGAACTATGCTCCTTGTTCATTGAGACATTGAAGGCTCCATACTTCAATCTGATGATTGGAAACACTTCCAATAGTTCTTGGACATCATCCAAGCTAGTGAGAGGATAGAAGCCAACTTAAGGATGGGACGACTGCAGGAGTTGACTGAGAATCCTGTAAAGAAGACTGCCAGTTTTTGCAAGAAAAAGGAGGGTGATGTGCATTCCATCACCCAGCAGAACAATCACTTCCCACTTCCTCAGAACAACTACCGGCCATATCCACCTTCTCATGGCCAAACCATTGCAAACATTCCACCCCTTTTCCCAAATTATCCTCACCCACGCCCACAGTATCCACCATCGACAAACAACCAGCCCAGACCACCTCTTCCACCTACTCAACCCAGACCACCTCAAAATAACCCGAGACCACAAAGAAATCCTGATCCACCTCTTCCCCTGCCACTTAGCGAAATATATCAATACCTTGTCGGTATAAACCAGATAGTGCCAATTCCCTTTGACCTAATTCAGCTGCCATACCCTAGGTGGTATGATGCCAGTGCCCGGTGTGAGTATCATGGAGGGGCACAGGGGCACTCGACCGACAATTGCGGGGCACTCAGAGGGAGAGTACACGCCCTAATCAGGAATGGGTGGTTGAAGATTGAAGGGAATGGTTCCCTCCCCAATGTTACCTCAAACCCATTGCCCAATCATAATACGGGCAATGGCGTGAACATGATAGAGTCAGAAGGAGAAGGGTCGACACCGGAGGTAGATGAACTGATTCCTCACTTTGAGGAAATTTTTAGAATGGCAGTGAAGGAAGGTTACCTCTATCCTCAAGCACCAGAACCTGAAGATAAGGCGGGATGCCCCTATCATGGAAGGGCAGCTAACCACGAACTGAAAAATTGTGAAGAGTTTAAGCAAGAGGTTCAGAACTTACTGCCCCTCAAAGTCTTGAGATGTCAAACGAGGTCGAAGATGGAGGGGGGAGTAAACACAGCCTGATTCGGCCAAAATGCCTCCACCTCTAAACACAGAATCACCTTCTCAGCCCCAGCATCGTCACCACCAGTAACAATTATCCGAACCCCGCTTCAGCTCCCCGTCACAAACACCCATGCTGTACCTTGGAACTACAATTTCCAAGTCTTCACCCAAGGAGCATCAAGCAGTACACTGGCTCCTAGCCTTGCCTCACCTTCAGTACCTCCTAAACCGTGCTTTGCTCCTCACGAGCACTTCAAGATGATTTACGCTAGACCTTCTAGCGGTGCTACTCCCCAAGCTAACCCTCAGCCAGTCACTACCATAAACTTCTCCCCACATGAGCAAGAAGTTGAGTTTATAACCTGAAGTGGGAGGTGTTACGGGAATGAGGAAAAGGAAAAGAAGAGAGGGAAAGTAAAAATGGGAGAGCCACGAGAAAATACGAAAGAGGAGGCTGAGAAAGCAGAGAAAGAAGAACTTGCCAGACCAAAAGAAGAGGAGGAACTGTTGCTTCAAATAATGAAGCAAAGCGAGTACGACGTGGTGGAACAGTTAAGAAAGACACCTACTCGAATTTCACTATTGTCCCTAATTCTGAGCTCTGAGGTGCACCATCAAGCTCTGCAGAAAATTCTGGATCAGGCCTTTGTGAACCCCGACATCACACCGGGGCAATTCGAGAAGATAGTAGGACAAATTCAGGTGTCTAGTTTTGTCACTTTCTCAAAAGAAGAGATAGACCCTGCAGGCTTAACGCACACTAAGGCTCTGCATGTGACGGTGAAATGTAAAGGTTGCATAGTGGCCAAGGTCCTTATTGATAATGGATCCACGCTCAACGTACTGCCTAATGCCACCTTGGCTAGGCTACCGGTTGACCGATAAAACATATGCCAAAGTGCTATGGTGGTAAGAGCTTTTGATGGTACAAGGAGGGAGGTGTTGGGAGACATAGATTTGCCACTCCAAATCGGCACATGCACTTTCAACGTCACGTTCCAAGTGATGAACATTGAGCTCGCATACACTATGTTGCTGGGGAGGCCTTGGATCCACTCAGCAAATGTCGTTCCTTCAACTTTACACCAGAAGATTAAATACATTATGGACGGCAAAATCATCACTGTGAGAGGGGAGGAAGCTATGCTGGTCACCAAGCCGCAATCACTTCCTTATGTAGAAGCAACTGAGGAGTCGTTGGAAAGCTCTTTCCAGGCTTTTGAATTACAAGAAACCATCTCAAGAAATGAAGGGGCTATGGCTATGGTCGCCAAGGTGATGCTCAAGAGCGGTTATGAAAAGGTCAAGGGGTTAGGAGCCACATTGCAGGGAATTGTCGAGCCTACACTGGCTATCCAGAAGGTTGGCCGTTGTGGTTTGGGTTATGAGGAAGACGCCCTTATGGATGGACGATTCTGGATGAGAAGTATGCTTCGGGATCAAAAATTTGATCAGAAAATCGGGAAAATGAAGGTAGTCCCGAGAATCACAAAGGTCTTCACCAAGCCAGTCATTGAAAATCCGGTGGAAATTGAAGAATCACCAGATGAACCATCCATCGATGTCATCCATCTTGATTCCTTGTATGAGGCTCTAGTCTCGCCAATAGCTGAAGGACAAGAACTGGACAACTGGACGGCAGAGGACATCCCTGTACTCAATTTCGAGTAAAGTACTTTTGGTTATCAACACTTGATCATTTTGTCCATGATGACAAATGTAATACTGTAAATGGACCCTTTTTTTTATGTCATAAATATTAATGAATTAATAGCGCATGTTATATCCAATTCTCTTCTTCTTTCCTTTTTGAAATCCATTCTTATAATATATTCCATTTTCGTTTCTTTAGGACCATTCATCAATTAACACCTAATAATTCAATAGACTCAGAAATTCCTTTGGTTAATTTTGAAATCCCCATAATTGCCATTACTTCAAGTGATTCTGAGGTGGAGCTCACAGAAGAAAGGGATGAACCTTCCCTAGTGCCTTGTGGGGACGAAACGAACACCTTAAACTTAGGCACGGAAGAAGTAAAAAGGGAACTTAAGGTTGTGGAGAGTTAAGAATTAGAAGATATGGTCAGTTTGCTCAAAGAATTCCTAGACGTGTTTTCATGGAGCTATGACGATATGACTGGTTTGGACCCTCATATAGTAATGCACAAAATTTCCCTAATTCCGGGGACAATCCAAGTAAAACAAAAATTAAGAAGAATGAACCCTGACACGCTGCTCAAAGTTAGGGATGAAGTCAAGAAGCAATATGATGCTGGGTTTCTGGAAGTGGTTAAATATCCCCAATGGATAGCTAACGTTGTCCCGGTGATGAAGAAGGACGGGAGAGTCAGGGTGTGTGTTGATTACAGGGATGTTAATAAAGCAAGCTTGAAAGATGATTTCCCTCTCCCACACATAAATGTGTTAGTAGATAATGCTGCGGGATTGGGCAGATGTTTGTGTATCGATGGGGCATCTGGATACAACCAAATCCCAATGGATGAGGAAGACAAGGAAAAAACTGCTTTTATCACTCAATGGGGGCTATTTTGTTATCGGGTCATGCCTTTTGGATTAAAGAATGCTGGCGCCACCTACCAGCGTGCTATGGTCACATTATTCCACGATATGATGCATAAAGAAGTGGAGGTATACATGGATGATATGATCATCAAGTCCAGGGGAGGAGAAAGCCATGTGCAGGTGCTGAGGAAAGTATTCGAGAGACTCAGGAAATATCAGCTGAAATTGAACCCTGCCAAATGCATATTCGGAGCTAGATCTGGGAAGTTGTTGGGATTCATAGTGAGTGAGAAGGGAATAGAAGTAGATCCAGATAAAGTTCGAGCTATTCAAGAGATGCCATCCCCAAAAACAGAAAGGGAAGTGCGCAGTTTCCTGGGGAAATTGAACTACATCTCGAGATTTATTTCCAATCTCATTGCCAAAGCTGAGCCTATTTTTAGACTACTATGAAAGAACAACATCACTCAATGGGATTCCGTTTGTCAAGAGGCTTTCGAGAAAATTAAGCACTACCTGTCAAACCCACCAGTATTGGTTCCGTTGATGTCGGGAAGGCCTCTGATTCTATATATGGCAGTCCAACAGAGCTCAGTGGGATGTGTTTTGGGGCAGCATGATGATACTGGTCGAAAGGAAAGAGCCATCTACTACTTGAGTAAGAATTTCAATGATTGCGAGTCGAGGTACTCTTTCCTGGAGAAAACTTGTTGCTCGTTGGCCTGGATGGCAAATCGGCTTAAACACTACATGCTGAATCATAAGACATGGCTCATCTCTAGGATGGATCCTATTAAGTATGTTTTCAAAAGCCCATTTGTGCCGGGAAGGATAGCCAAATGGCAGGTCATACTCTCTCAATATGACATTGTCTATATGACCCGGAAGGCGGTAAAAGGTAGCATAATCGCTGATCTCCTAGCAGAAAACCCCATCCAAGATTATGAAGCCTTGGATTTTGAATTCCCTGATGAGCATGTTAACGAAGTGGAAAACGAGGAAAAAGAATCTGCTGATGTATGGGAAATGTATTTTGACGGAGCTGTCAATTTGTCCGGTAATGGAATCGGAGCTGTATTGGTATCCCCGGATGGGAAACACTTCCCGATAGCTATCAAGTTGAGATTTGACTGCACCAACAACGTCGCAGAATACGAAGCTTGTGTGATGGGTCTACAGGCTGCCATCGAAATGAAAGTCAGGAAGTTGGAGGTATATGGAGACTCAGCCCTGATCATTTATCAAGTCAAGGGAGAATGGCAAACTAAGGATCCGAAGCTAATCCCATATCAGAAGTACTTACTGGAGCTGATTAAGAAATTCGAAGAAATCTCTTTCACTCACCTTAGTCGAGACAAGAATCAATTTGCAGATGCCTTAGCCACCCTGGCTGTTATGGCTCAAATGGAAGAAGGGTAGACGACTCAGGTATTAAAGATTAAAGCAAGGAGTGAGCCGGCATACTGCTTCATGATCGAGGAAGAACCTGATGGTAAACCTTGGTATCATGACATCCTGCTTTACATCAGAACCAGAGAATTCCCTTCAGGGGTGAGCAAAAATGAAAGGAGGATGATTCGGAGATTAGCATTGGGATACTTCCCCAGTGGAGAAATTCTATACAAAAGGAGCTCCAAAGGCGAATTGTTGAGATGTGTGAATGCAAAAGAAGCAAAGAGGATCCTTTTCAAGACTCATGAGGGAAATTGTGCAACCCATGCCAATGGGCATATGATGGCTAAGCAAATCATGAGACGGGGATATTTTTGGACTACTATGGAAAAGGATTGCGTCGAGTACTTCCGAAAGTGCCATAAGCGTCAAATCTACGCGGATCCGATAAATGTTCCGCCTCACCAATTATTCAACCTCGTCTCACCATGGCCTTTCGCAATGTGGGGCATCGATGTGATTTGTCCCATCAACCCTAAGGCATCCAATGGGCATAGATTTATCCTGGTGGCTATCGATTATTTTTCTAAATAGGTCGAAGCGACATCATATGCTCACATTACGGAGAACACGTTCCTAAAATTCCTCAGAAATAATATCATCTGCCTGCATGGCCTCCCAAGTGAAATCGTCACTGACAATGCCAAGAATTTGAATGGTCCGAAGGTCCAAAGGTTATGTGATCAATACAGGATTTGACATCTCAATTCCTCCCCGTACCGTCCCCAGATGAATGGAGCAGTGGAAGCTGCAAATAAAAATCTCAAGAGAATAATCCAGAAAATGACGGTCACTTATAGGGATTGGCATGATATGCTTCCCTACGCCCTTCACGCATACCGGACTTCTGTAAGGACATCAACTGGGGCAACCCCATACTCACTGGTTTACGGGATGGAAGCTGTACTGCCTATTGAAGTTGAAATTCCTTCCCTTAGGATTCTGAAGGAATCAGGGATTGATGAGTCGGAGTGGATCCAGTCAAGGCTGGACCAATTAAATTTGCTAGACGAGAAAAGGCTGGCGGCAGCATGTCATGGCGATTATATCGAGAAAGGCGGCGGGGCATTTGACAAAGGTGTCCGCCCACGTGAATTTCAACCAGGGGATCTCGTCCTAAAAAAGATACTCCTGAATCAAAACGATCCCCGGGGTAAATGGTCACCAACCTATGAGGGACCCTATGTGGTTAAAAAAGCATTTTCTGGTGGGGCCCTGATCCTGACTCATATGGATGGTGAAGAATTTCCAAGACCAGTGAATGCTGACACTGTCAAAAGATATTATGCATAAGAAAGTGGGTGAAAATTCGAAAGGACGCCCCTAAAAAAAAAAAAAAAAAATCTAGGGGTGAAAACCCGAAAGGGCATCCCTAGAACCAGAAAAAGGAGAAATAAGGAAGGGGGCATGGAACCAAGGATGGAAATAAACCGCCACTGCATGAATCTTCATTACCAGAGCATTTAAAGTAATGGCAGTTAAGAGATTTCAAAGTCAACTACAAGGAATCTGTGAGATCCATCCCTGTACCCCTTTTCTGTCACACCTTACCCCTCTGTAAGGCATAACATGATCCCGTAGAATACCTAATAAACTATCGAACTTCACCTACCAATAACTCATTAAGTACCCTACAAGGGATTTTAAAACAATTTTCTTATTTTTGATAAGTGGTGAGCATTTCTAATAAGTATTTAAAACATGTAATTAAGTTGAAAGCTAGTTGGAAATTTTGGCCCATTTTATTTTTACGCAAATTTTATAAAAATTTTGACAGAGTTCCCTCTGTATTTTGAGAAACCAGTTCTTCAAATACCTATAAAAAGCACTTCTAAAAATTTTTCTCAACAACTGCTTCAATTTCATACTCAATCTCAATCAATTTCTCAACACATTTATCAACTTTCAAATTTCAAATCCACTATCCAATGATCATCAAAATACTAGCAATCCATTTCATTCAAATTAAATAAAATAGTTCCATTCATATTTCATTAGAAACAAAACAATTTAGATACATCATTATAAAATTTACATTAAGAGAATTTCAAACTACAATATATATTACAACTTTATACAAATTTTATACAAACTGCTCAAGACCCATTTTTTACATGTCCATACATTTATGTGCAATATATACATCAAAAGAAATATTTACAGTTAGGGTATAAATTATACCCGAAGACTTCAAGCTGAATGATCCTCAATCTTCAGCAGCTCAGTCTGCTGCTCCTCTAGTATCTAAATCTGCGACAGCAATAAAAGCTATCGCTGAGTACTAGGACTCAGTGGTGCACAACATACTAAAATAATCTTTATGCAAAATATAAATCACATTTATTCAAAAATTTGACTAAACATGAGCATTAAACACAAAACATGAATTATGAGGTTTTAATGCAAACCAAGTTCATTTCGAAGTATCAAAACACGTTTCATAAAACCCACAGTTAGATCATGCCATTCGAAACAAATAGAATCTCAATAGCCAGAGGCTAAAGAGAAATTACATCACAAGGCTAGCTAGCTCAAATATATGGATATCCATTCACATCCTCTTCTACTGGCACACCTCAACACTTCTCTAGAGAAGGAATCAAAATTCGAAACTAATTACCTACACTAGTCGTTCTAGTGAGGTGTTCAAATATATGGTCATGACACTATGGTTTCAAAACTTATCTTAACAATTTGCTAAACATTTTCATTTCAAATATACACAATAACTTTCACAATTTAAATCAAACATCATAAGAATGCCATAATTCAATATTTCACATTATTCAAAACAGTATGCAGAAGATAATTATAAAAAGTATACGTTGTGCACAAACCTCAAGCGAGTCGCCTCTTGGCCTTGACTCAGTTCCTTGGGTTCTTTCCCGGTATTCTTTTCAACTGAAATACACAATTTTACAGTGTTTCAGTACCATAACTTAGCATAAATCCAAAAATAAATTTAACTTCACTTTTACCTAGCTCTAACGTGCTAAATTCGACGTTCTTGAAATTTTGTGTTTCGGGATACTATTCACTGCACTATTCAAGTCAAATTATTGACTTTCTAAGGCTTAATAGGTATGGGAATTCCAACTTTACGCACATACCACATTTTAGTCACCAAACTTGTTAGTTTTGGTCATTTTCTCAAAACTTAGGTCTTTTAGGCAAAATTGCCAAATTTTAAGTTTTGGTGTCCTTAATTATACTGTTTCGTTGGTCAGTTTACTATTGGAATTTGGCAAAACTTTCTTCACAGAAAATGTTCCTTATTGTCTTAAGTTTATTCTCTTTTTTGAATCACTCCAATTGGAGTTTTGTAGCTCAAGTTATACTCAAATTACTATTACTGTTCATGCTGCAGAATTTGGTTTTGCAGATTTGTTGATCCAACTTCATTCAGTAATTTGATCAAGTTAAGTCCATAATTTGATCTAATTTTCTACATATGAAATGTTCTAATATGTCTTAGGTTTCCATCGGTTCAAGAATCGCCTAAATTAGAGTTTTCTAGAGAGAGTTATAGCCATTAAAACTTTACTGTTCATATGGCAATCTGCAGTTCTGCAGATTCAGGTCACCAACTTTGCTCAGTATTTTGATTGGGTTAATGGCATAATTTGGGTTGGTATTCTTCATAAAAGTTTTAGATCTATATCTTATCTAATTACTGGTAAAAGTTCATGTCATTTTGACCTGCCTAGCTCGAGTTATGACCAAATGAACAAACACTGTTCATTTGGTCAGTTTGTGCAGGACAGCCTGTGATTTTCTGACTTCGGCCACTTTGTTCACTAGGTTTTAGTCATTTTTTGGGCAGGCTTCCTAAATGAAAATTATGTCATTTAGTGCCTATTTTCATCCTCAATTGGTCCCATATCCATTGGACTTGTAAAATTTCATTTTTGGTCCCTCAAAGGAGATTTTGGTCATGCTGCCAGCACATGACCTTACCCAATCCGAATTGGCTTTTAATTCCAACACTTCTAACACACCTCATTTGGTCACAAATGACCATTTTTCACTTCACTTTAGGTCAAAGACACCATTTACAAGTTTTTCACATTTTTTGTCTCTAAACCCTAATGTCCAAAACCCTAACTACACAAACTCTTGCATTTACTTGATTCTATGCCTTTAACCTTAGTCATTCAACTTATTAAGGTTTATATACCTAATTAAATCCATCAAACCATACAATTATACTCCCATCACCTGCTAGCCAAAATTCAGTTTAGTCCCTCACACATATTTTTATTTCATTTTAAGCATATTTCTAAGTTAACTAAGTTATAAACACAAGTAATAAACTTATTTGCAACTTAAATCACTAACCTTTGTGTAGCAACTTCTAACTCCCCTTTTCTCAAATTTTCTTTCTTCTTTTCTTCTTTCTTTGATGACCAATCTTCTTCTCAAGTTGCCTAGACAAGCTTTAACTATGGTGGCTTACTTTTCTATGGTGAAATCTTATAATATGCAAGCTCAAAATTGAGCTTTAATGGAGGTTTTGGTGTGGGAGAGGGAGAGTGGCGTTTTTTAAGAAGACTTTTGTGTTTTTTTTTTTTTTTCTTTTATTTCTTAAGAAGACCAAAAATCAATTTAAGTAAATTTATTAATTATATTCTTTATGGCATCATGCATGATGTCATGCATGATGTCATCTCCCTACACCTTTTTCATTTTCTCTTCTTTTTTTTTTCTATTAGTTCTTTAATTTAATTCTCGATCCCGAAGTTTTCTTTTCTCCAATTTTATTTAACAGTTAGGTCGAGTCACTCCTGGTCAATTGACCAAATTGCCCTCGCTGTTCATCCCGCTTGTAATTAATTTCATATTTCTTCCGCTCACGACCTAATTATTTGACTGGCTTAACAGTTATTTTTCGTGATTTTCTCTTTTCCACTGTGTTCATAAGGGTCCTAAGGACCGCAGCGTCACTTTTTACGGTTCGAAATTTGAGTTTAAAATGACTTCGCAGTCGTTCCCGAGAAGGTCACCCATCGTTGTGACTCTCGGCTCATTTAACTTCTTCTGTTCTATTTTTCTTGTTTATAATTAACTAATTGGACATTACTAATTATTTGTGTTTATAGCTTCTCTAGTTGTCTTAAGTGTGGTTCTAATCCCCTTAATTGTCCGGACCGACACCGGTCACCGGAACAGTGAAATATACCAGGCTATACAAATGGGGTGTTACATTTTCTTTGAAACTGTACCTTTATTTTCCAAACCATAATAAAGTCATATTTTCTCCGCATATGTCTTTTCGCTTTTATCTTTCCCGCATACTCACACTTTAATATTATCCTTTTTCAACCTCTTTCTCTAATGCGCTATTAATCTATTAAAGTTTTGTCATAAGATTAGGATTTGAATACTGATAACCTCATATACTTTGCTATGAAATTTGCAGGGAATGGCCCAAAAAAAAAAAAAAAAACTAGAAGTGAAAACCTGGAAGGGCGCTTCTAGTCAGATGGGCAAAAGGGAAAGTGAAAACCCGCAAGGGCACTTTTCGCAGAATAAGAAAGTCAAGGGCAAAAAGGGAACTGTGGGAAGTAAGTAAGTAACCAAGGACGATGGGTTAAGTCTTGCAACTCGTCCTCCATTAATCGTCTATCTTCACAATCTTGTTAAGTACACTTCGTCGTGGAGGAACTTCTCGTGTCGAGTTAGACTTGCTTTGTAAGTTAATTTTAATTTTCAAGCATTTTAAATTTCCTGCTATCAACCTCTGGTTCCTTGATCTAAGTTGATTTTAATTTTCAAGCATTTTAAATTTCCTGCTATCAACCTAATTTTCAAGCATTTTACATTTCCAGCTTATCAACCTCTGGTTCCTTGATCTAAGTTGATTTTAATTTTCAAGCATTTTAAATTTCCTGCTATCAACCTCTGGTTCCTTGATCTAAGTTGATTTTAATTTTCAAGAATTTTAAATTTCCTACCATCAACCTCTGGTTCCTTAATCTAAGTTGATTTTAATTTTCAAGCATTTTAAATTTCCTGCTATCAACCTCTGGTTCCTTGATCTAAGTTGATTTTAATTTTCAAGCATTTTAAATTTCCTGCTCATCAACCTCTGGTTCCTTGATCTAAGTTGATTTTAATTTTCAAGCATTTTCAATTTCCTGCTCATCAACCTCTGGTTCCTTGATCTAAGTTGATTTTAATTTTCAAGCATTGTAAATTTCCTACCATCAACCTCTGGTTCCTTGATCTAAGTTGATTTTAATTTTCAAGCATTTTAAATTTCCTGCTATCAACCTCTGGTTCCTTGATCTAAGTTGATTTTAATTTTCAAGCATTTTCAATTTCCTGCTCATCAACCTCTGGTTCCTTGATCTAAGTTGATTTTAATTTTCAAGCATTGTAAATTTCCTACCATCAACCTCTGGTTCCTTGATCTAAGTTGATTTTAATTTTCAAGCATTTTAAATTTCCTGCTTATCAACCTCTGGTTCCTTGATCTAAGTTGATTTTAATTTTCAAGCATTTTAAATTTCCTGCTATCAACCTCTGGTTCCTTGATCTAAGTTGATTTTAATTTTCAAGCATTTTAAATTTCCTGCTTATCAACCTCTGGTTTCTTGATCTAAGTTGATTTTAATTTTCAAGCATTTTAAATTTCCTGCTATCAACCTCTGGTTCCTTGATATAAGTTGACTTTAATTTTCAAGCATTTTAAATTTCCTGCTTATCAACCTCTGGTTCCTTGATCCAAGTTGATTTTAATTTTCAAGCATTTTAAATTTCCTGCTTATCAACCTCTGGTTCCTTGATCCAAGTTGATTTTAATTTTCTAGCATTTTAAATTCCTGTTACCAATTGCTAGGTCACTGACCTAAGTAGATTTTAGTTTCCTAACCTTGATTTTGAGTCTCAACATTTCAATACCCAATCACCCAAAATATGGGTCTGAATCTTTACATAATTCCTAAACAGGAAAATTTTTCCCTTCAATAGAAATTATGTAAAGAGGGGCAGCTGTCGACACCATATTTTGGTCGATCCCTCAAATCGATCTCCAACGCCAAGTCTACATGTCGTTCAGCTCATTTCCGATCTCTCTTCATAGGGATCAAACCGACGCCAAGCCTCGTTGCCAGCTAATCACACTTCTGATCTCTCTTTACAAGAAATTAAACCAAGTCTCAATCCTATCCGGTCTCTCAAATCAATTACCGAGTTTTTTGTCCAGTCAATCACATTTCCGATCTCTTGTCTAACGAAACCAAACCAACGTCAGGTCTTCATGCCACCAGTCTTATTGCCGATCTCCCTTTTAAAAGTTTGGGGATAATCGTTTGACAAAGTTAAGGTTCCAATTCGGTTTAATGATGATTCCGATCTTAAGGGTTCAAATCAAGTTTCCAATTTTAATCAAGTCCCGTTTGGCGTTTGTTCTCAACCGATCTCATGCTTACAATGTTTTCCGACCTCTTACACTTAGATTAATAATCACTTTTAGTTGTTGTTCTAATATGTTCAGACAATCAAGTACTTATGCAACTTAGATACTTTCCTATCTCATCCAATCATTGAACAAAAAAGGGAATTTCATTTCATTTCAAATATATACAAGTCATTCGGCTAGAGGATCACCTCCAGCCTATTCTACATTTCCTCACCCCCTCTATCACCTTCGGCCTCCTCCTAACTATCCTCTTCGTCTTGGGGAGCCAGGTCCACCATCCAGGAGAAGTCCTCCTCGGGATAACGCTTCCTGAGCTCGGCCAAGAGATCCCCATGAGCGTTCACATAAGCGCCGGCCTCCCTTGTCACTGCCTCTTCTTCTTTTGCTTTGAGCTCCTCAGTGAGGCGAGCGACTTCAGCTGCTCGGAGCGCCCGAACCTCTTCAAGAACATGAGCTTGCTCGGCCAGCTTATCCTCGTAGAACTTCATCCGCCCCTCAATTTCAGATATGTAGTTTTGAGCGGACGAAAGTTGAGATCGGAGGGAAGAAGCTTCCTGACCCACCTTCTCGACCTCCTGCCTCAAGCGATGAGCCTTCTCCAGGACAATGTGTTGGTTCACCAAGCTCTCCACGCTCAGGCTCATAGTTTGGGTCTGGATATCATCAAGATTGTTCGGGGTTAGCCTATCCCGATCCTCCCGAAGGCAGATGGAAGCCCCCAAAACCTTAGCCAAACCCGGATTCTCCCGAACAGTTCGGTTCTTCTCCAGGGAATGGATCAGTACTTGAGCGCCGTAGGAGAGGGTCCTCAAGGTAGGTTGGGAAGGACCCCCTTCCGCACTCGAAGCAACTGGAGGGGGAGGTGGCAGCTCTTCTTGACGAGGAGGAGACTGAACCACTTCTATGTCAGGGATCGGCGGTCCCGAGGGTTGAGACAAACCTCCTTGCATCTCCCTGGGATCATGCCTGAGCATCTGAAGGGCCTCGGCCCTCTTCATCTCCCGAACTTTCCGGGAGACCTCTCTCTTTCGCTTCCGGCTCTCATTGGAAGCCTCGCCGCTTGCCATACCTGCACAAAGAAAAGGTCAGTGAGATCGCTAAGGCCCAAAGATTAGAGATATAGAAAGTACCGAGGCCGAGGTCAGAGAGCTGAAGCCCGCGTTCTTGGCCAGTGATCAGCTGCATAGTCCAATGATGCAGTTCGGCCGTCACTGCATCTAAACAAGAGAACTTCTCTCTGGCCGTCTGATCTTTCAGTTCCATCACCATTAGGCCTTCTTCCCTATTCAGGGTGATGCGCTTCGGAAGTAAGGGGACCTGGTGCAGCTAGCTGCGTGGGAAACTCTCAAAGCCATTTGGAATTTTACTCCTCCGAATAAAAAAGCGATTCTTCCAATTCTTCAGGAAAGAGGGCAAATCGGTAAAAGCCCACAATGTGGCTTCGCCTGGAAGAACCAATACTCGTCGTCCTTTCGACGAGTTAGCCTATGTAGTTTGGCGAACAGCTTAGCTGTAGGACTGAGTCCTTTGGCTCGACAAAGGCCTCTGAAGGCTACTAGGATCCGCCAGGAGTTCGGGTGAACTTAGGCTATGCACACTTGGTGAAATTTTAGAACTTCCTTGAAGAAGTCGTCAAGAGGGAACCGCAGCCCGGCTTTTAATTGCTCTTCGTATACCATGATCATATCATTCTCTTCGAAGAAGTGATCGGCTCGAAGATCGCCGTGACACTTAATGAGTTCGTATGAATCGGGCTGAATGTTATACTCTTGGCTGAACGACTGCAGGTCAGTTTCTTGAAGGATTGATGGCAGCTCGTCCATGGGGAGGTTTTCTCTCCCTGAAGAATGTGTTTGCCTCGAGGGTGATGCTTGATCACGGGCTGGAACGGAGGTCCTAGGAGGTTCAGGTCGCCCACTCGATCCGACCACTTCTACCTCATCTGACGACCACGAGATCTGAACGGAAGGGGGGCTTGCCGCTCTCTGACCCTCGGCGCCGCTCATTTTCAAAGAAAAGAGAAAATTTAAACTAAAAGAAAGATCAAAACCCTTACCGGAGTGTGATCGGGGTCGGAAGAACTTGAAAAAATGAGAGGATTTTGGAATCGCTCACGAAAGGCTGAAAATGACACAAGGGAGCAACTGGCGGACCCATCCCCTATTTATACCCGTCTGAGCATTTAATTCTCACTGTGTCCCAAGCGGCGCATCTGTTAGCGGGATTTGCCAGTTTTTTCTGACACGTCTCGCGAATATTCCGGAAATTCCATAATTGAATAAGGAGAGATTGGCCGGTTAAAAGACCGACAGATTAAGGTGGTTGTTTGGAATTACAGATAGGCTAAGGGTTATTTGGTTAAGAATCAGATCGGATGAACACATCAAAGATCAGAAAATAACCAATGCAATAATAATAAAATGATAAATGACAAAATAAAATTTTATTTCCAAAAGGTCAAATTACATCATTTGGGCGATCTCCAGAGATCGAGTTACATTAAAAGTCGGATTACATCATTTGGGTGATCTCAAGAGATCGGGTTACATTAAAGGTTAAATTACATCATTTGGGCGATCTCTAAAGATCGGCAGTACATCCCATCTAATAAAGACCTATGTCAAAGCCTAGTCTCGTGGCTGAATCAAAAGATGTGTTAGACCAGCCATCGACATCGGACAGATGTACAGCTCAGATGGGGGGATTATGACTCTCATGAGGATGAGAGAGGTCATCATCAATGTTATCACTCGGAACCGAGCTGCTGTCAGAACACTCAGTGTGATGAGAAGCCAAAAGAGCTTCGAAGGGCGGTCACCAATAATAGGAGGGAAATTAGCAGTCTTCTCCCCCGAAATCAGTTCGCCGATCATATCGGTCGACCGACTCGAGGTTGACACGATCGATATTCTCGATCTGGATCGGTGAATTAGTCCAATTCTCTCACTATCATCAAATATAGCCATAGTGATTTGCTGGTCACCGGGGTAGTAAATTTTCAGTTGATTAACAAGGCAAACAGTCGAAAATAGATCAAAAGCCGCCATCATGACCAGAATTATTGCCGGAGTGGCTAGAATAGGAAAAGTGAGAGAGAAAGAGAAAAAATGAAATGCGAAAGGATTTCTGTCGAGGGTATATATAGAGAAGGTCTGAGCATTTATTGCTAGCAGAAAACGAAGTAGACTCCTTGGAAATTGAAGGAATAAATGCTTTGACTGAGCCGGACCAGATAAAGGAGAAGACTGGAGCAGGAGAGATCAGAAGAGGGGGGCCCGGCATGAGAGATAGGAAAAGGATCATGTTAGAAAGATCGGAAAGGAGAGGAGATCGGAAAGCAAGGAGAATAAGACAACTTCCAATAACTGTCATCATAATCAGAGCCGAGGTAGTTAAAGCGTTGCAGACGGGATCTCCACTGCACGCCTCATTTGCAGAATCGCCCACATTACTGACAGGTGCCAGAGTATGTCATGACAGTCCTGTACATTCCAATCTCTACCGTTGATCTTACTTGTAAGGACGAGCCCAGAGCCCTTGGATCAAAGAAGAAGACGACAAGACCGGCGCCTTTTATTCCCAAAATTTCTGACGCTCGACAAGAAAATTTGGAACCGTCAGATTAGAAGAGAAAAAGGACAAATATTCTGAAAAGGATCTCAGCCGTTCATTTTGATTCTCTTTAATTCCCAAGCATCAGATCATGTCCTTTAAAATCCAAACCTTCCATCTCCCTCAAAGAAAATCCTGACCCTTCATGGGGAGCACCCGGTCCCTATAAATACCTGCATGAAAACTATTGAAAAGAAAAAAAAAAAAAAGAAAAAAAAGTGGTGATTATAGTGGAAAGGCTCTGAAAATTGATTCAGTTTTGCTACTCTGCTATTTTTTTTTTTAGAAGGACTTTAGAAACCAGTTTTCTAAAGTATCTTCTCTGAAGAAGTGTTGGACACTGGAACTCTTAATTTTCAGTTTGTTCATTGCTCTGCGATACCCTTCTTAGTTTCAATTCTGTTTTCATCACTTTTATATCCACTTTTATTTTCCAAGCTCAGTCTTATTCATTGTCATTCTGGCCCGATTACATTCTAACTTGGTATTCCTCATTTCAAGACAAACATTAATTCCCGGACTATTAGCACGCAACTCTGCAACATTCGTGGCTCCATAGTTAGTTTAATAGGTTCAACTTCCTACAGGTGAGTGTCTAAACCGTTGTCTTATCCAGTGTTTGCCTTTATTTTCTTTTTTTATTTATGCTCGTAATTTTCGTTAAAGTTTGTCTTGTGTCAGAAGGTCCCACGTAGGTGGTTATTCTCATGAGTTTATCTTTTGATACAACAGTTCATGTTATTTATTTATTCTTGGTCTTTATTTATCTCCCAATATGGGTGTTCTGGTTACAGGTAACATATAGGTAGTTAGATAAAATGTTGGTAGCCGTATCTTAACACGAGTTTTTTTTTTTATAAAAGTTTGGATAATAAATCGGAGAAAGTTATGAAGACGAGCCACTAGACTAGTTCAAGAAGATGACTAGGTAAGGTGGGGGGTCGGAGTAAAATTGAATTTCAAACTAGCAAATGAAATAGAGCAAATGTTGCCTACCGAAAGGTATTGGTAAGGCGATCACATAGGAGGTCGGTAAAATTCAGTCTGGCATCCCCTATCTAGTCACGAGGTACCAATGAGTTAAGAGAAGCCTTATTTGGGTCCCCGGCATCTTCGAATGCCAGAACCCTTAGTCTTAGGCTCTTATGATGTGTAGCTGTAATCAAATTTTAAGAGGTCGGAAAAGTCCTTATCCGACTCTCATTCAAGTAAAAGAGATCGGAGGAGAGTTCTTATCCGATTCTCAACCAAAACTTTAATAAATATTTAAAAGAGATCGGAGGAGAGTTCTTATCCGATTCTCAATCAAAATTTTAATAAATATCTAAAAGAGATCGGATGAGAGTTCTTATCCGATTCTCAATCAAAATTTTAATAAATATCTAAAAGAGATCGGAGGAGTGATCTTATCCGATTCTCAATCAAAATTTTAATAAATATCTAAAAGAGATCGGAGGAGAGCTCTTATCCGATTCTCAACCAAAATTTTAATAAATATCTAAAAGAGTTCGGAGGAGAGTTCTTATCCGATTCTCAACCAAAACTTTAATAAATACCTAAAAGAGGTTGGACGAGAGTTTTTATCCGATTCTCAATCAAAAATCTTAGTAAATATCTAAAAGAGATCGGAAGAGAGTTCTTATCCGATTCTCAATCAAAAATTCTAATAAATATCTAAAAGAGATCGGAGGAGAATTCTTATCCGATTCTCAATCAAAATTTTTAACGAATATCTGAAAGAGATCGGAGGAGAGTTCTTATTCGATCTCCAATCGAAATTTTAATCTAAAAAGAGATCGGAGGACAGTTCTTATTCGATTCTCAAATCGAATTTTAACAAATACGCAAAATAATCCCATAAATGAAAAATTGCTACGCACCATCAATTCACTAAGGTCGTCTCATTTACTTGCGTATCTGGGTAATCCGAATTAGTGAAAAATCAAATATTCCCTTTTATCAAAAGGATTAACATTTCCATTCGAACCCCCCTAATTATCGATTTTAATTTATAAAGAACGTAAGGTTAAATCTACTCACCCTCATTGAGGGACGAGGTGGAGTGCCTAACACCTTCCCCACCCGTTTACGAACCCCGAATCTAGAGTCTCTGTATTTGAAGTGGTTTCATTTTAAGTTGCATTTCATAAATGGTTTTCTTTAATTTCCCTCAAAATTAAAGTGGCGACTCCTCATTCCTTTCCACTTCGGTGAGGGTTCATCCAGGCGACTGCAAAACCCTTGCGACATTGGTTACTGCATATTTAATTGTTATTATTTATTTGTGATTGCCGCCCTGAGTATAACTTAGAGCTAGGTGTGTTATTTATATATGGATGTGGATTGGATGAGTAATTACGGCTTGAGCTAGTCTCACTGGAACCTTGTCCTTATGGATATGGAAAGTCGGGGTGAGGCATGACTTGAGTTGATCTCACTGGTCCCTGCACTTGGATTTACGTGAAAGTCCAGCTTGAGTTGAGCTCGCTGATAGAATTTCGATTGAGAGAGCTATATAAGAGATCAGTTCCCATATATATGTATTGATGTGACACACTAGGTGCTTGAATAGCTCCAAATTATCTTCTCGTGCTAATATCGAATGAATTATTGTTATATGTGATGAATGTACATTTCATGGTAAGGTTGCACTAGTTTTAGATAGTTATAAAAATTGCATTTATAATCAATATCTAAACTCTTTGAGTGAAATGCTCATTCCTCTTCAAATATTTTTCCTAGTTTGTAGGAGGAGTGAGTTTATTTTTTGAGTCTAACCTGCATTTTCCTCCGCAGGTTATGGTGCTTCTTAGTTTAATAGTTTTTATTGTGTCTATTTATTTGTTTATTTATTTATCTATTTGTTTAATTACTAGAACTCTGCTGTGACATTGATTTATGAATATATTGTATTCATTAATGAAAAAATTAATGATATTAAATGGTTTGTGATGTTGTGTATCAGGGTTGAATTAGACTCCCCTAGTAGTAAATTTCTAATAGTTATTGGATTGAGTTGGCCCAAATAAATTTATAATATTTTATTTTATTTTATTCGCATGTTAGGCCTTAATTTTGGTCCTAATTATGAGTTTGGGAATAGTGAGGCTTACCACGGTGACTGGAGGCTTTATGCTGGCCTAGGTCTTAGTGTCGGTCTGGCCCGTGGGATCGAGTCATGACACTCATGCATCATTTTACACTCATATGGTAGCTACATATTTAGGATGCATGATCTGTGATGCATTAATTATGTTGTTATTATACTATGATTGCAATACAATGTAATAGTTTAGAATCCTTATATATACTTATTTATTATGGATAAAGATTGGTGGGTAGCTACGACTTAAGTTGATCTTGCTGACCCTTACAAATGGATTTAAATAAGAGTTTGACTTGAGTTGAGCTTGTTGGAAGGATTTGGATTTAAGATAGTTGTATAGGGGCCAGCTCCCACATATGTGTATGGTACTATGGGTGTGTATGGGTTCTAAACATTTTCCCTTGTGCATAGCGTTTGAATCTTTGTTATGATGTAAATTGGTGTTGCATTCCGCGAGTAGGACTACACTAGAGTCTAGGTTGCTATAGAAGCTATTTACTTGTTCAATGCCATACTCTTTGATTCAAACATTCAATTCTATTCAAATATTTTTTTAGTTGGCAAAAAGAGCTATTTTATTAGAGTCTAACTTACATTCTTCTTTGTAGGGTTATTTATCTATTTTGGATTTGTATTTATTTATTATTGCTATTTCAAGAGCTTCACAATAACTATTAGTATTTTATTCAAGTTAATATAAAATAAACATTGGATTATTGTTTGTGGGTTGCGCAAGACTCCCCAAAAAAAGATGATGTAATATGGATAGAGTTGACTTAGGCTCTCACAATTATGATATATAACATATTTATGAAGGACTAAGTTGGACTTCTCTGATTATGTTTATGATATTATAGATATGCATGGCTGTGAGATTGACTAAAACTCCCTTAGTTGTGGGTTTTATTGGATGCCTACATATTATGAATTATGTTGCCCTGTTTGTTGAGTTCACCTAGGTGAAAATTTTTGAATTCAATGGTATAAACTTTGTTTTTCACGCTTCCGCTCCTTCAATTGGTATCAGAGCCACTATATTTGTGATTTAGATTGTTGATTATATGATTTAATTGTGTGTTTTGATCATGAGATGATTTATCCATTGCTGGTTGCAATGGAGGTGTGGCGGCATGCTTGAAAAACACCATCAATGGTGCACATGGTTTGGCTTCCATGGGTGGTTCAAGGTTTGGCTTTTAATTCTGCAATTGTTGTATGATCTAAGGCCTATTCTTTGACTAATTAAAGTGTTTAATTAGTATTTTTAATCACACAATTAAATTTTGATTCAAATCAAAATTTTAAAAATTGTTTGAATGTGATTCAAATATGAATTTTTAAAGTTGTTTGAATCATATTTAAATCTGATTTTTTAAAGTTGTTTGAATAATATTCAGATCTGAATTTTTAAAAATTATTTGAATGTGATTCAAATCTGATTTTTTAAAAATTGTTTGAATGTGATTCAAATCTGAATTTTTAAGGTTGTTTGAATGTGATTCAAATCTGAATTTTTAAATTTATTTGAATGAGATTCAAATCTGAATTTTTAAATTTATTTGAATCATATTCAAATCTGGATTTTTAAGTTGAATATTAGATATTCAATTTAATTTAAGTATGTATGTTTTATTTAATTGTTAAATAGTGATATGCATGATGGATGATCATGGACTATAAAAGACCAATGTGATTGGATTTATTTCTTTTATGTTTCTTTGGGATTGTAAATTAATTAATTTATTTTAATTTATTTTGGGCATGTATTATTAAGTTTGTAATAATTTTTGGGTTGTAATTTTATTTATTTAATTTCTTGTAAATTCGCCTTGGTATGCCAAGGATTACTATGTAATAATGGATTGCAAGAAGTTCAAGGAGGTCAAGAGCATTGGTGGGACCAGTGGGAGGAATTCAAGATCTAGTGTTGATTATGTACTCCTTCAACAACTCTTGTAAAATGAATGAATGAAATGCACCTAGGAATGCCCTGATTCAATTCTTGGTGGCTCGGAATTGAATCCCTTAGAAAGTCCATGATCATACCATATTTACTGCTTATCCATAAATGCATGAGATGTATGGGAATGTATGCAATTATATGATATATGCATGCTAAATGGATAATGTACAAAGTGAGACCTTAATAGTAATTAGGATGACCATAAAATCTTCCAAACAAATGATTAAGTTGAAAATGCTATAATTAAAGTAATTATAACATAGGCCCTCCATTGGGGCAATTATTTTAAGAAATTTTAAATAGTTGCATAAGATGCAATTAATTTAAGAGATTTTCTTAAGAATAATTGTTAAGCATGAGATGTTATAAATATGTAAATGGTTTGGTGGCCAATATTGGATGTACCTGAGGACATTAAAATTATTTGCATAATTACTGGCTCAATGGGATCAACTTAACTAGTGCAAGATAAGTCAATAATGGATGTACCTGAGATTTTGAGCATTAAGGGCTAGGTAAAGGATTGAATCTCACATGAGATGTGATGGGCAAGGAGTTGCTAACTTATAGTTTATTGTAATTCCATTAATGGATGTACCTGAGGATGATCAATAGAATTATAAGAATTCAATCACCCACTAGAAATCCATCCAACTAGGATTTCCGTTTTCTACTTTGGAAGTGTAGGACTCACTAAGTTTGTGGGAGGACAAATTTGATTAAAAGACCATAATTATTTGGGTTAATTACATGATACATTTACTAATTAATCTGGTTATTTTCTGATAAAAATGAGCATAGAACAACCACCACCATCCAATATCCTTGCAAGCATACTTGATCGCAATAGGTTGACAGGACCTAATCTCTCTGATTGGCTAAGAAATTTGAAACTTATCCTGAACCTTGAACATATAGGATATGTTCTAGATTCAAATGTTCCTGGTCCCTTACCTCCAGAGGCCACTCAAAAGGAACATGAAACTTTGGACAAGTGGAAGGAGCATGATATGAGAGCTAAGTGTTACATGCTTGCTTCCATGAGTAATGAGTTACAGAAGCAGCATGAGAACATGCAGAGTGCGAGTGAGATCCTCCTTCACCTACAAGAGTTATATGGTGAGCACAGTAGGAATGCTAGGTATGAGATATATAGGCAGCTGTTCCACATGAAGATGTCTGAGGGACAGAATGTTGGGGATCATGTCCATAAGATGATTCGGCTGATTGAGCAG
The DNA here is from genome assembly GCF_030052815.1 of Hevea brasiliensis. NCBI lineage: Eukaryota > Viridiplantae > Streptophyta > Magnoliopsida > Malpighiales > Euphorbiaceae > Hevea > Hevea brasiliensis. The sequence continues at coordinate 53,894,384 of NC_079505.1, forward strand.
TTAGAACATCTTGACTTCAACATGGATTTCCAACTACAGATGGATTTGATCCTTCAGTCTCTTCCTGAGTCTTTTGGGAATTTTGTGACAAATTTCCATATGACTAAACAGGAATACACCTTAGCTGGTTTACTCAACATGCTGGTTATTGCCCAAAAGAATATGCCGGGCAATAAAGGAAAAGAGGTAGCTTTGATTGCATCTTCTTCTACTGGAAAGTCCAACAAGAAGAAGGGCAATAAGAAAAAGAAACCTCAGATTCCTAGTCCTTCCAAGAAGATAGCCAAACAGAAAAACAAAGATCAAAGTTGACAAAGGTAAAGGAAAGTGTTTCCACTATCAGCAGGAAAGTGTTTCCACTGCCAGCAAGAAAATGTTTCCACTGTCCAGAGTATAGCAATCTAAAAGAATGCAATGCCATGATGAAAATCAACTCAAAATTCAAAATATATTTGGCATTTAAGATTAGGTCATGTCATGTTGCAAAAGATAGGATTGCAAAATTGGAGAAAATGGGGATTTTATCCTCATTGGGCTCTGAGCCTATTCCAACTTGTGAATCTTGCCTTCAGGGGAAAATGCCTAGATCACCCTTTGTTGGACAAGGGCTAAGGGCTGAAAATATTTTGGAGCTAATACATAGTGATGTATGTGATCCATTTAAGGAAATGGTTAAAGGAGATTTTCATTACTTTATTACCTTTACTAATGATAAATCAAGGTTTGGGTATTTGTATTTGATGAAATACAAACATGAATCCTTTGAAAAGTTCAAAGAATTTAAATCTGAAGTAGAAAATCAAATAGGAAAGAGTATTAAAGCTCTTCAATCAGATCATGGAGGAGAATATTTGAGTATTGAATTTGATGAATACTTGAGAGAGCATGGCATTGTTTCCACCTGACTCCTCCAAGAACACCACAGTTGAATGGTGTATTTGAAAGGAGAAATCGTACCCTATTGGATATGGTACGTAGTATGATGAGCTATACTAATATGCCAATCTCCTTTTAGGGATTTGCATTAGAATCAACTTTGTATATTCTGAATAGGATTCCATCAAAATCAGTTTCTTCCACACCTTATGAGATATGGCATGGAAGAAAACCAAGTCTTAAGCATGTTAAGATTTGGGCTTGTCCAGCTTATATCAAAAAGCTAAACACTGATAAATTGGAAACTAGATCAGAAAAGGGTCGATTTGTTGGATATCCAAAAGATAGTTTTGGATATTATTTTTATTTGCCTACATCACAAAAGGTTGTGGTGAGTAGAGATGCCACATTTCTTAAAAAACAGTTTGTTCAAGAAGGAGGCAAAGGAAGGCAAATAGAGTTGGAATTAGAGAATTCTGACCAATCAACAGATCAGATGGATATAGATCCATCTAGTCAACCTATACCCGTTGATGAAACATCTACAGCTATTCCTCGTAGAACAACCAAGGTATCTCACCCACCAGTGAGATATGGTTTCCTTCATGAAGAAGAACAAGAGCTGTCTACTCATGAAGAAGTAGATCATGGAGATGATCCACTTACCTATGAAGAAGCTATATCAGATAAAGATTCTTCAAAATGGATTGATGCTATGAAATCTGAAATTGATTCCATGTATAAGAATCAAGTTTGGGATCTTGTTGACCCACCTGAAGGTATTGTACCTATAGGGAACAAATGGATTTTCAAGAAGAAAATTGGTTCTGATGGAAAGGTAGAGACCTATAAGGCAAGGCTAGTAGCGAAAGGGTTTTGCCAAAGGCAAGGAATCGACTATGAGGAGACTTTCTCGCCTGTTGCCATGCTTAAATCAATTAGGATTCTATTAGCAATAGCTGCATACTATGATTATGAGATTTGGTAGATGGATGTCAAAACAGCTTTTCTCAATGGATACATTGCAGAAAACATTTTCATGGAACAACCTAGGGGTTTTGAATCCCAAGGTGGTTCCAAGGTATGCAAGCTAAAGCGATCCATTTATGGGTTGAAGCAAGCTTCGAGGAGTTGGAACATCTGTTTTGATAAAGCCATTAAATCCTTTAGTTTTATAAAAAATGAGGATGAGCCATGTGTATATAAGAAGGTTAGTGACAGTGCTATCACTTTCCTTATCTTATATGTGGATGACATACTGTTGATGGGTAATGATACAGGTATGTTGACAACTGTAAAGATATGGTTGTCAAATACATTCTTAATGAAAGACTTAGGGGAGGCAACCTATATTCTTGGGATTCATATCTATAGAGATAGAGCGAAAAGAATAATTGGTTTATCCCAAAGTCTATACTTGGAAAAGGTGTTAAAGAGGTTTAACATGCTTAATTCCAAGAGAGGATTGTTACCAGTGAGACATGGTATCCATCTTTCTAAAGAGATGTCTCCAAAGACACCTGGAAAAAGAGAGAAGATGGCCAGGATTCCATATGCTTTGGCTATTGGAAGTTTAATGTATGCAATGTTGTGTACTAGGTCGAATATCGCATATGCTATTAGTTTGACTAGTAGGTATCAATCCAATCCAGATTTAGAACATTGGATAGCTGTCAAGAATATCCTTAAGTGCTTGAGAAGAACTAAGGATTTATTCTTGATATATGGAGGTGGAGACTTGCAATTGGATGGTTATACTGATTTTGATTTCCAATCAGATATCGATGATAGAAAGTCTACCTTTGGATATGTGTTCATTTGTAATGGAGGTGCAGTCAGTTGGAAGAGTTCCAAACAGAGCACGACTGCAGATTCCACTACAGAGGCTGAGTATATTGCTGCATCAGATGCTGCAAAGGAAGCTGTTTGGATAAAGAAGTTCATGACAGAACTTACAGTAGTTCCTTCAATTGAGTCAGCAGTTCCACTACACTGTGACAACAATAGAGCAGTCATATAGGCTAAGGAACCAAGGTCTCACCAGAAATCCAAACACATAGAAAGGCACTACCACATTATCAGACATATAGTTGGGCAAGGCGATATAGCCATGCAAAAAAATAACATCAGCTAAAAAATTCAGCTGATCCATTCACTAAGCCTTTGTCACAAGCTCAATTAGACCAACATCTAAGGTAATGTAATGAATGGCTCTAGTGCTAGTGGAACATTGTTAGTAGTATGCCCTAGAGCATATCATTTAGTATGTATCTTGTATATGTTTTATTAACAAAAGGCATTTCCACTTTTCCGTTTACATAATCTATTTATGTGTAATAGAAAAGGTCCATTGATATTTTGTTAGAAATGCTATTCTTAAGTTGTTAAGAATATGAGTGATAGTATTTCTAGCCAAAGTATCATAAATAGGTTCACAATCAAGGATACTTCACAATAAGGACATGACTTATCCAGAAAGATTGTATTCATATTTGTTTCCAAGTTATTTATATGAGATATAAATAAGATGGAATGGTGAGTCTCATGCCATATGACAAACATGATAGGCACTTATAAATGATAAGTAGGCCGAACCAGTGACACTTATGACAAGCACATGGAGTTACTCTTGTCAATGTTTTGTCATAAATCATATAAGTGCATATAATCTTTAGACCTGAGATAGCACAGTTATCTTGTATATAGGTAGTTTGAGTTTGATACTGCTTTCATACTTGTACTGTGTATGGGTATATAGGCATGTGTTGGCTCCTACTAGTTATATATGGAGGTAGGTGTTAATCAAGATCGAATCTGTTCCTCTAAGTAAATAGAGATAAAATCCTATGTTCATTTAATTGTTCTTGATATTTTAAGTTCCTGGCCAGGACAGATAGATTTATTCAAAAAAGAGTTTCTGATGAGAAAATCTTTTTAATCAAGAACTGGAATTAAAAGAGAACATAATATTCATAGCAAATGGAGTTTGACATAAACCATGACTCCAGCTTGAGTTGGGATTTTGTAACAGATAGATTCTAGTGCATGGTAACATATGATTATAGGTTCATTTAAGGTAAACCTTATTACAAATTGAGTGGCCATGGCATACTATGCTAGGTGTTAACCATGGTCTATGAGGTGCATAAAATGATTTAGAGAAATCATTTATGGTAAGAAAGAGTTCTGATGATATTAAGAGTTGATATCATATCTCATTGCCAATTAGTGATGAGCCTAGTAAGTCACACACATACACAAGTTATCACCTAATTAAATATGATTCAATTAATTAATTAAAGAGTTTAATTGATTAATTAAATAAGTTTGGTTTGCAATTAGATTGCAAAGTCCCTAGCATGACTTGAAACCAAATCTAGATTATTGGATGTATAGTATAAGTTAAATTTATATTTAAAGTGTTTAAATATAAATTTAATTAATGAGAAATTAATTAATAGAGATTAATTAATTAATTTATATTTGATATAAATTAATTAGAAGAAGAGAAATAATTATTTTGGGTTAAGAACTCAAAATTAAGACAAAGGGGCATTTTGGTCATTTCATAGTGTGACACGTGGTACCATGAGATGGTGACACATGGCATTACACATAAGCTTGCCAAATGTTTTTTTAATCATGTAAGATGATTAAAATTAAGATTAAATATAGGTTTGACACTTGGCACAATGTGATTGAGTTACTTAAACCTAGAGCTAATCAAAGGGTGACATGTGGCAAGGGTTTAATGTGTTAACCTAGCTATATAAGTGTTGTTATAAAGAGAAAAAATACAACCAGCAGCCACTCCTCCTTTGTCATGCCATTTTGAAGCTCTCCCTCTCTTCTTCTTCATCTCTCATCAATTCAAAGAGATTAGCCATCAATCTCTTGAATTAAAAATGCTAGAAATTGTTTCTAGTGTCCTGTTTACATCTTTAATCTCTTAAAAGGCAGAACTTGATTTTCTAATTCATAGAAAAAGCTTTAGAAGCTGTTCAAGGGCTGTCATAGGTGTTCTTGCTGTGGACAAGCTAGAGGGACAACATTTAGTGTCCTGAAGACGAATCTTAAAGGCGCAAATACACTGCAGTGCATCAAGAGGTTAGTGTGTTTATTCTTGATTTAATCTACGGTTCTAAAATTAATCTGATTAGTTTTAAAAATTTTAAATGGCAAATACAGATCCAAAAACATATTAAAAGAGTTTTAATATGTTGTTTATCATTGAAATCAAATAGATAAAAATAAATCTTGCATGATGCATGTGACCCTAGGTGAAAATTTTTGAATTCAATGGTACAAACTTGTGTTTTTCACGCTTCCGCTCCTTCAGTTCACTACATGAAAAGGACTTTTTAGCGAAAGGAAATCTTGTTGCTAAAAGGTAGCTTACCATTACAAAAACAAAACATTGACAAAAAATATCTTGTTGCATACCATCACAATGGGCTTCGCCATTAAAAGTTTTATAGGAAGGGAAAAAGTGACCCATCACAATTGAGTTTTAGAGACGGTATATAATGTTGGTCACTAAAACTCTAATTACGATTGTATCTTAAAGGCAATTGCAATGGTCATACCTTCGCAAATGAAAATCACAAATTTGTGTTTTTAAGAAATTGTGACTGTTTTTTACAAGTAATTGTGACGGTAATACATTCATAATTAAAAATAAGAAAACTGTATTCCTATACAATTATGACCAAAAAATCCATTTGCTATAAACTATTGCCCACACTTTTATCATCACAATTTTTTTTACGAATAACAAACTCTATGTTGAACATTCTTGAACCTAATTTTTATAAAATTCAAAATATTTAACATATATATTTTTTCAATTTTTTATTGTTGCATATATGTAAAGATGAAAAAGAAATTATTATGCATGATAAAATAATTTTCATATATAGCACTTAAAAAGTAATTGCTATATAATGTTCGATTTAAAAATATTGTCTTGTTCAAACAATAAATATTGGTGCCAAACAAAATCATAAAATGTCTATAAAAATAGTCCTTCTAACTAAAGCAATGAAATGTCTTGTGAATATTGTCTTCTCAACATCACCTTTTGAAACCTGCACAGTCCAGTCCTTCCTGCCAAACAAAAGAGAAGGAATCAGAAATCAGATTATCACTACCAATTTCTATACAAGAAATCAATTCAAATGCAAGCAAGCAATATTTCCAAAGACATGTATCAACAGATTAAGTCAATAAGTGTCATTCAATTAAGTTTGCATATTTGTGTGTGTATTGGAATGCATTCCAATATCACAACATTGGTCTCATGTCTCAACTAAAGAATTGTAGGCAAAGCAAGAAGCCTTAACAACTAAGTTTGCAAAGATTGCAACACAAGAGGAAGATAGAGACAACTGCAAACCCGGTGTGGCTTAAAAGCATGGCCAAGAGGAGTGGTCAAATGAAAAGGCAAGTGCAACTTCTAGAGGTGGTTTGCTAAAAATGATATAAGATTTTCTCCAGCTAAATGTGGCCTACAAGATTCAAGTAGTAGAATCATACCCAAAGTAAAGGTATGTAGTTATATCCAACCAAAAAAAAAGGTGACTAAAAATCTCAATCTTTAGGAAGTATAAACACATTTTAACATGTCATGATGAGAATGTAACACCCTCACCGTCGGTAGTCCGTATGTTCTACTTTCCGACGACTGATGTCTATCCAGACAAGTCAGGATGTCTGAAACTACACTTCGGTGATAGTGAACAGGCATAAAATGATGAAATAAATAATAAGAAAATAAAAGAAAAATTAAGAAAAAATAAAAGAGAGAAAGTGAAACTAGGTTAAACAAGCCAGCACCATAGCGATGGGTGACTGCACCGGGAAGTTACAGCGAGGACCGTTCACTAGCCCTATACTGCGAGGAACCCTAGCAAATATTTTCAGGACCTAATTAAAGGTCTACTGAGGTATAATTAACATTAAAAATGTCAAAGAAAAATTAATGAATTAGTACAAAGAAAAACAAAAAATCAAGAAAACTGATAAAAATTAGTATTACCGAAAAATTCAAAATGCAACTCTAAGAGGGGCATTTTGATCAATTAACACCTAGAGTTGACTTTTGACCTAAATGTCCATTAAAAATGAGTAGTACTAAATATTGAAATTTCATGGAAATAAAAAATTAAATATAAAATGTAATTAAGGAAATGTTGGAGGAATAATTGTAATTATGAAAATTTGAATATTTTAACTATTAAACTAATTGAAAGTAGGGGTATAAAAGGGCTTGGAAACAGATTTTATCCACTCACAACTCCATTTCCTTCAAATGACACATCCATGGCCAAATTCCCAATTCTCCAAATTCCTCCATTGTCGTCCTACAAGCAAGCTCCATCTACCATGATCAAGCCATAATTTCTTCTAAGTGCCTTCATTAAAAGTGATCCTCACACTATAGACAGCAAAAAGGAGAGAAAACTTCAAGGTTTAGCAAGCTCCAAACAAAAGGTTAGTGCTAATTTCCTTAATTCCCTTAATTAAACTTTATATTAAGGTTGAGACAAGTTGAATGGTTAAGAAAAATTGAGGAAATGGTTAAGTATTGGGAAGTTAAAAATTCGGCAGCCATGGTAATGTAAGAATTTTGGTTTATTTTTATGGGTAAATGATGGGTAGTAATGTTAATGAAGGCAATTATATGAATTAAGATATAATGGTATGTGGGTGTTTGAGATTTGATCATGGATTAGGGTTTGAATTGATTATAGGAGATTTGTACAATTGTTGAATTGTGGCAGCCTTGACGAGCTTGGATATGGATTCATTTATGCCTATAGTTGTTGAATAATGATGTTAATTAATGTGATCTAAGTGTTAGAATTTAATTGCAAGTGTACATATGAGGTTGACAATGTGAATTGGGGCTTTGAATAATTTTTGAAGACTTGGACAATTGAGCTTGAAAGTGGCAGCTTTGAAGTCCTTAGGAGAGTGGTAATTCTAAGAATTTCAATGTGAAATATGGTTTTGATGGATAGTGGAAGTGTATAGTTAATTGCTAGTGAAAATTTATGTAATAGTTAATTGTTTATATAAATATCATAGTTAACTTTGACTTTTAAAATTAAGGTTATGTATTGTATTTTGAAGACTTGTATAAACTGCCCAAAATGATCATAATGAGATGTGATGAATCCAGAATTTAGGTTTGGTAATTAAAGGATTAGGGAGTTGAATGTGTATGGTTTATGTAATTAAAGAATTTTATAAGGACCGTATGCTTGTGGAGCTATAACCCTAATAGTGCGATCCCAATTGGTATGAGGCCAATTGGAAGTAAAATTAGAAATATAATGAATCAACTTTCATGTAGAAGCCTTACCAAAAATCTGTCCAGAAAGTGACTCAAAAAGTGACCTAATCCGGATTTGGTAGTGTGTAAAACCTAAAATCTGACCATATGAACAGTAATTACGTAATTGACCATAACTCCCTGTAGACAGGTCCAAATGACCTGAAATTTATACCATTGGAAAGCTTAGACATAGGGCTACAACTTTGGTGAAGATCACAGAACCCAGAAATGCCATTTACTAAGTCAAATTGCCTACACAAGTTGAGGTATCAAAACTGTCCAGAACCATTGCAATCTAGAATTTGACCATATGAACAGTTGTCACTCATTTGAACATAACTTACTCAAAACAGGTCTAAATGACCTGGAATTTATATCAATGGAAAGCTTAGACATAGAGCTATAACTCTTAGGAAGACACCAAAGGCTAGAAATGACCAGAACCAAGTCAAATTGTTTGCCCAAGTTAGGGTACTAAATCTGTCAGAATTGAATTTGACCTAAAAATGACCTAAATTTGCATTGAAAATACAATATGTCCAGCTTTAGTAAATTGACTATATCTTGGTCTATACAACTCAAAATGACCTGAAATCAATGCCTAAAGTTCAATAAGGCATAGAGCTATAGATTTGCTTCTTTAACCAGAAGCTAAAAAACTAATGAAAATAGGACATTTAGTTAGATCAATCTAGCATACTCAAACTGAAAAATTGACAATACTATACAATAAAGCCTAGAAATAAATTAGCAATAAATGCCAACTTGTGAGAATTGTAAATTGTACTATATTGACATTATATTGAAATGCAAATTGAGATATATTGATACTAGAATCAACCTATCCATGATGTATAAAAAATGGTCAACATTTTTATTGACCAGTGAAAGGCATAATGACTTATAAACTCGAATAAAGAATTAAATATTTGAGCTTGTAAATGCCCTAGTATTGCCTAATAGACTAGTTTGGATAGGTTAGCATGCCAATAGGGTACTGACAGCTTATTGTAAATGGCTTCACGCCACGCTTTGTTTTATGACTTATTATGCCGCACTATGATTTTAAGAGCCTATGGCTATACGGATTGTGTTATTATACTCGGCTTATTGCCTAATTGATTATATGGCTTCTTAGCCCAACTGTTTGCACACTGGGAGATACTTTGTAACTGATGGTGTGACGGCCCGAGGTACTAGGTACCCAGTGCTATTTCATCCACTATTTGCACACCTGGAGATACTTTGTGACCGATGGTGTGACGGCCCGAGGTACTAGGTACCCAGTGCTATTTCATCAACTGTTTGCACATCGGGAGACACTTTGTGACTGATGGTGTCACGGTCCGAGGTACTAGGTACCCAGTGCTATTTTATCCATTTATCCAGTCTGGTCAGTGTGTAGGCTACACGGGCAGTCAATTAAAACATTATTCAATTTAGGCAGTTAAGTTAAGTATAATGAAATTTCAGTACAACTAAATTAAGTATTGAATGAAAATGAGTAAAAGAGATTAGCAATAAAAACATAACAAAAATACAATTTACAGAACCGTAGAAACTTAAAATACAATATAGTTAGAATAATTTGTATACTGAGTATATTTACTTAAAGGTTATGAACTAAGCACTTTCAAAGAGGAACAAACTAGTACATAAGATAGTTGATACTAGAAATACCATACCAAATTAAATTGATTCCTGAGTATCCGAATTATGATTTATTTCTTTCTTTAATTGTATATATTATTTCATTGTTGTATTATTGTACTACTAAGTAGAAATGCTTAGCGCGATGGAATTGTTTCCTCACACAGATACTAAAGGTAAAACTAATAGACAGTTGAGTAAGATTTTTGGAGTGCAAATCTGCAAAAGTGTAAGAAAAGTTTAAGGTTGTCACCTCCTCAGCAATGCATGTAGATATGGCTCACATTGAGCATATAATGTATTTTATATATTTTAATTATTTCTTATACTGTAATTCAAATTAAGAAATTGTATTGAATAAGTATGTGATTTAATTAAACTGTATAACATGTATACTATGATTTTGTGCAATTAGTTACAAATTATGTACATTGATGAAATTGAGAATTTCAATATAAGAGCTGAGCGTGATTATGAATGAGACTGTGATTATGATTATTGAGACCATGTGATTATGATTATTGAGACCATATGGTATTTACCACATTAGTCAGACTTTAATAAATAACGTTAGTGCCTGAACCATTTTTGAACAAATAAAGTTTTGAAATTAACAGTGAATAGGACAGCATAAGATAGGGTGCTCCAGCACCGAATGTGCATTCCTTGCTCGGCTACACTGTAGACAGGTGAGGGGTGTTATATTTAGTGGTATCAGAGCATGGTTTAGGCATTCCTAGGCGCAGATAAGTTGCATTCATAAGAGTCGAGGTGACACTATGCAGATCTATTTTCTCTGGTTATTTTAGGTTGAGGAATGGATTTCGATCCACAGAAAGTCATAAATTCAAAAAGGATCTATTGGGATATACCGTGGTAACTACGCAATGTTCTTGATATTTATGCTGTAAGCTGCAGATTACAGTACCGACTTGGGGCTATTGTGCAGAGCTACGTATTTCCGATAGTAAATAGAGATAAGGACAAAAAATTGTAAAACTAAGACGAGTAAGACAGACTAAAGAGAAAGTAAAGTATTATAACATGAAAATGTCAAAAGACTAAGAGATGGCGGTTCCTCGATTATTTACACTAGGTAAATTTCGAGGATGAAATTTTATTTAGAGGGAAAGAATTGTAACACCCTCACCATCAGTAGTCCGTACGTTCTACTGTTCCGACGACTGATGTCTGTCCGGACAAGTCAGGATGTCTGGAACTACACTTCAGTGATAGTGAACAGGCATAAAATGATGAAATAAACAATAAAAAAATACAAGAAAAATTAAGAAAAAATAAAAGAGAGAAAGTGAAATTAGGTTAAACGAGCCGGCATTGTAGCGATGGGTGACTGCACCGAGAAGTTACGGCGAGGATCGTTGACTAGCCCTGGACTGCAGAAAACCCTAGGAAATATTTTCAGGACCTAATTAAAGGTGTACTGAGGTATAATTAACATTAACAATATAAAAAAAATTAATGAATTAGTACAAAGAAAAATAAAAAATCAAGAAACCGATAAAAATCGGTGTTATCGAAAAATTCGAAATGCAACCCGAAGAGGGGCATTTTGGTCAATTGACACCTAGAGTTGACTTTTGACCTAAATGTCCATTAAAAATGAGTAGTACTAAATATTGAAATTTCATGAAAAATAAGAAATTAAATATAAAATGTAATTAAGGAAATGTGGGAGGAATGATTGTAATTATGAAAATTTGAATATTCTAACTATTAAACTAATTGAAAGTGGGGGTATAAAAGGGCTTGGGAACAGATTTTATCTACTCACAACTCCATTTCCTTCAAATGACACATCCATGGCCGAATTCCCAATTCTCCAAATTCCTCCATTGCCGTCCCACAAGCAAGCTCCATCTACCATGATCAAGCCATAATTTCTTCTAAGTGCCTTCATTAAAAGTGATCCTCACACCATGAGCAATACATAGGCAGCAAAAAGGAGAGAAAACTTCAAGGTTTAGCAAGCTCCAAACAAAAGGTTAGTGCTAATTTCCTTATTTTCCTTAATTAAACTTTGTATTAAGGTTGAGACAAGTTGAATGGTTAAGAAAAATTGAGGAAATGGTTAAATATTGAGAAGTTAAAAATTTGGCAGCCATGGTAATGTAAGAAGTTTGGTTTATTTTTATGGGTAAAAGATGGGTAGTAATGTTAATGAAGGCAATTATATGAATTAAGATATAATGGTATGTGGGTGTTTGAGATTTGATCGTGGATTAGGGTTTGAATTGATTATAGGAGATTTGTACAATTGTTGAATTGTGGCAGCCTTGATGGGCTTAGATATGGATTAATTTATGCCTATAGTTATTGAATGATGATGTTAATTAATGTGATCTAAGTGTTAGAATTTAATTGCAAGTGTACATGTGAGGTTGACAATGTGAACTAGGGCTTTGAATAATTTTTGAAGACTTGGACAATTGAGCTTGAAAGTGGCAGCTTTGAAGTCCTTAGGAGAGTGGTAATTCTAAGAATTTCAATGTGAATTATGGTTTTGATGGATAGTGGAAGTGGATGGTTAATTGCTAGTGAAATTTTATGTAATAGTTAATTGTTTATATATGTATTATGGTTGACTTTGACTTTTAAAATTAAGGTTGTGTATTGTATTTTGAAGACTTGTAATTTTGAAGACTTGTATAAACTGCCTAAAATGATCATAATGAGATGTGATGAATGACTAATTAATGTGATGAATCCAGAATTCAGGTTTGGTAATTAAAGGATTAGGGAGTTGAATGTGTATGGTTTGTGTAATTGAAGAATTTTATGAGGATAGTATGCTTGTGGAGCTATAACCTTAATAATGTGACCCCAATTGGTATGAGAATAATTGGAGATAAAATTAGACATATAATGAACCAACTTTCATGTAGAAGCCTTACCAAAAATCTGTCCAGAAATTGACTCAAAAAGTGACTTAATCCGGATTTGGTAGTGTGTACAACCTAAAATCTGACTATATGAACAGTAATTACGTAATTGGCCATAACTCCCTGTAGAAAGGTCCAAATGACCCGAAATTTATACCATTGGAAAGCTTAGACATAGGGCTACAACTTTAGTGAAGATCACAGAACTCAAAAATGTCATTTACTAAGTCAAATTGCTTACACAATTTGAGATATCAAAACTGTCCAGAACCATTGCAACCCAGAATTTGACCATATGAACGGTAGTCACTCATTTGACCATAACTTACTCAAAACAGGTCCAAATGACCTGCAATATATATCAATGGAAAGCTTAGACATAGAGCTATAACTCTTATAAAGACACCAAAGGCTGGAAATGACCAGAACCAAGTCAAATTGTTTGCCCAGGTTACGGTACTAAATCAGCCAGAATTGAATTTGACCTAAAAATGACCTAAATTTGCATTGAAAATACAATCTGTCCAGCTTTAGTAAATTGATCATATCTTGGTCTATACAACTCAGAATAACCTGAAATCAGTGCCAAAAGTTCAATTAGGCATAGAGCTATAGATTTACTTCTTTAACCAGAAGCTAAAAACTAATGAAAATAGGACATTTAGCTAGATCAATCTAGTATACCAAAACTAAAAAATTGACAATAGTATACAATAAAGCCTAGAAATAAATTGGCAATAAATGCCAACTTGTGAGAATTGTAAATTATACTATATTGGCATCATATTGAATTTTAAATTGTGACATGTTGATACTAGAATCAACCTATCCATGATGTATAAAAAAGGATCAAATTTTTGTTGACTAGTGAAAGGCATAATGACTTATAAACTCTAAGAATAAAGAATTAAATATTTTAGTTTGTAAATGCCCTAGTATTGTCTAGTTGACTAGTTTGGATAGGTTGGCATGCCAATAGAGTACTGACAATTGTATTGTAAATGGCTTCACGCCACGCTATGTTTTATGGCTTATTATGCCACACTATGATTTTAATAGCCTATGGCTATACGGATTGTGTTATTATACTCCGCTTATTGCCTGATTGATTATATGGCTTCTTAGCCCCACTGTTTGCACACCAGGAGATACTTTGTAACCGATGGTGTGACTGCCCGGGGTACTAGGTACCCAGTGCTATTTCATCCACTGTTTGTACGCCGGGAGATACTTTGTGACCGATGGTGTGACGGTCTAAAGTACTAGGTACCCAGTGCTATTTCATCCACTGTTTGCACACCGGGAGACACTTTGTGACCAATGGTGTGACGGTCCGAGGTACTAGGTACCCAGTGCTATTTTATCCGTTTATCCAGTCTGGTCAGTGTATAGGCTTCACGGGCAGTCAATTAAAACATTATTAAATTCAGGTAGTTAAGTTAAGTATAATGAAATTTCAGTATAATTAAATTAAGTATTGAATGAAATGAGTAAAAGAGATTAGCAATAGAAACATAACAGAAATATAATTTGCAGAACTGTAGAGACTTAAAATACAATATAGTTAGAATAATTTGTATACTGAGTATATTTACTGAAAGGTTATAAACTAAGCACTTCCAAAGAGGAACAAACTAGTATATATGATAGTTGATACTAGAAATATCATACCAAATTAAATTGATTCCTCAGTATCCGAATTATGATTTATTTCTTTCTTTAATTGTATATATTATTTCATTGTTGTATTATTGCACCACTAAGCAGAAATACTTAGCGCGATGGAATTGTTTCCTTACGCATGTACTGAAGGTAAAACCAGTAGACAGTTGAGTGAGATTTTTGGAGTCCAAATCTGCAGAAGTGTCAGAAAAGTTCAAGGTTGTCACCTCCTCAGCAATGCATGTAGATAGGGCTCACATTAAGCATATAATGTATTTTGTATATTTTAATTATTTCTTATATTGTAATTCAAATTAAGAAATTGTATTGAATAAGTCTGTAATTTAATTAAACTGTAAAACATGTAAACTGTGATTTTATGCAATTAGTTGCAAATTATGTACATTGATGAAATTGAAAATTTCGATATAAGAGCTGAGCGTGATTATGAATGAGACTGTGATTATGATTGTTGAGACCATATGGTATTTACCACATTAGTCAGACTTTAATAAATAACGTTAGTGCCTGAACCATTTTTGAACAAATAAAGTTTTGAAATTAACAGTGAACAGGACAGCATAAGATAGGGTGCTCCGGCATCGAATGTGCATTCCTTGCTCGACTACACTGTAAACGGGTGAAGGGTGTTATAGAGAAGTTTTGACCATTGCAATTGACAGGTATAAAGCAACATAGTTTAGCCAATAAACAACACAAGAATGTAAACGTCCAACATCTGAAGCATTGAAAGTGAAAAAGATTACCTCATAAATAAAAATATAATTTCCAACATTAACACTCTTTGGAAAAGCATCCAAGAGATACTCTGCACTTTTAGGTTCAAATTTGAGTTCCAAAATCATAAAATTAAAGAAATGCACTTAGTTAAGGGCAGAACAATTTAGTAAGGATAGAACTCACAGCAGCAACAATAAGTAGACAGAAGAACTAAAATGTGCACAACAATGGGCCAAAATTGAATCATTGTAACAGTTAGTTCTCAATTAAAATAACAACAAATCAATGAGCCTAATATAAGTCAGGGTTAATGTAACTTAAGTTCAAAGCAAAAAACTACACAGTTTTGGGTTTTAGAGAACTTCTTTATTACATTTTCATTTACCTCTTTAAAGTTAAAATTTTTATCAGATAATATACAATTTTTACAATTTTTACTAATTTAAACTTTGATTCACAATAATAAATATTAAAAATAAATTTAATTTTAATATAATAGAAGTTTTTTATAAAAATTTTGTAGATTATAATTAAAACTTTTTAAAATTAAAAATAAGATAGCTAATATAATTTTAAACTTAGGAAATTCAATTATTAAGATTCACTTCTAAATACTATTTCTATCCATACTTCACTATAGACCTCACAAAATATTTTATTAGAATCGCACCATTAGCATTTTGAGTGGGATATAACTCAATCCTATGAAACAACATATCTACAATTTAATTCACTTCATAACATATATCTTAATAAGTATATTCAACTATCTTATATATATTTTTTAATTATATAAATTTTAACTAGAAAGTATATTACATGATTAAAAAGATGATTTAATCATATAATTAATGACTATTAAGTGATTTAATGTATTTATGATAACAATAATAAAGTTAATATTAGGTTACATATATATGCATAAAATCGGTTCTTCAATTTAGTTTCGTTTTGGTTTGATTCTTGGTGAAGAACCAAAATCGGAACTGAACCATAATAGTAAAATAAGTTTAGTTCAGTTTCTATAATAATGGTTCTTTTCAATTCTGATTCTATTCAGTTTATTTCTCCAATTTGGTTCAGAGCTTAGGAACCATGCACAACCCTAGTTTAAACGTGATTTGAAGATTAAAAAATTTTAAAAAAAAATTGCAAATTACTAAAACATCTATGATATTAAGCAAAATTCACAAACATCCTCACTTTTTAAAAATTAAATTAATTAAATTTTAATTTTTTAAAAATATAAACTTTAATATTTTCATCACATTTTAATATTGTACATTTTAAGTAAAAAAAAATTATTTTCCATTTAATTATAATATTTTATTCTCCATAAATTTTTATTTCCCACTTAATTATAATATTTTATTCTCTTACCTTTTATTTTTTTTAAAATAAGAAAATAAACTCACCAACTAAAATGTTAAAAATTTAAGAATTGAAATATATAATACTTTAATTGACACAAATACAATTTTGTAAAATAAAAAATTACGAATTGTTTAATTTTTTTTTAATCAATTTTATTAAATGCCAACAAACTCATAATAATTTATCAAAGCACTTGTATGGCCTCAATTGATTTAGATGTCTTATATATATATATTATATTTAAAAAATTATATTTAAATTATAAATTTTTAAATTTAAATCTCAATTAGAATCAATAGCAAAGATATGTGTAACAGTTGTTGTTGCCTATCCAATAATTGATGTTATCATATAACAAATTACTGGGAAGCAATGATTAATGCAAGAAAACAACTTTTCTCCTCATGATGTTTGAAATTTTCCCAACATCTACAGTCTTCTGCTCAACTTTTTCCTGTAACAATTTCTTCATTTACTTGATGTTTTGCAAAATAATCAAAGTTGAGATCATGTCATGTCTCAATCAATTAAGATTGCTACTAAAAACACCTTCTTTTATATGTATTAATAATGTATTTACATGCCCAGAAAGGCGTTGGCTAGAATTTATTAAAGCACCTAATGCATCATCATCTCTTTTTTTAAGTGACGGTTTGAGGCTAAACTCGTGATCTCATGTGCAATTATGCATTGGAAATTGAGTTAATATGGTAAAGAACTTCTGGTTGAGGTTGAATCTTGTGGAGAAGTTGAGGAGGAGCTGTCACATTCATATTCTAGATCTTCAAATACCCAGAATTCTTCTTCTTTCTCTTCTTCCTTTGGCATTTTCCACATTTCTTTGTCTATTTCCCCTTGCATAACTTCCAATACCTGCCAACACGTATACAAAAAAAATTTTAATTATTGACCTCAAGAATTCATCATCTCTGTTATATCAAACATTTGATTTAATTCTGAAAAATGGTACAGCAGAATTTCTTAAAAGGAAGAGGCAACAACAGACAGTAAGGCCTACTTTTCATTTGTCACTTTTATAAGAATTTTTTTATTTTTCATATAAAATAGGGAAAAATGTAGAAAATATTCATCTGTCAATAATATAAAATAGTTTTTTAATTTAAAATTTTATTCATTATAAAATATATTTTAAAATTGTTTTTTCAAAATTTTTTTTTAACATGTATTATTCAATTATTTTATAATAATATAATTTTTTTATCATTGCAAATAAATATTTTAAAATAATTATTAAATTTTAATTATGAAAAATTATGGTATAATTTTGGTTTCCATTTCAAAATAGTTAGAAAACATTTTGTTCTGAGGGAAATAAGTAATTTAAATCTTAGTTGAATTTTGAAAATTAAAAGATTATTTTTTCTTTTTTTTTTATTTAGAAACTTGCACATGCATGTAATCCCAAAATTTTATTTTATAATTTTCTTGAAAATTTTCCAGAAAACTACTTCATTGGTCGACAAACAGCCCTAAATTTTGTGCTTTAACAACCTCTTAATAGAGTGGACAACAAACTAATCCATTTTCAAAAACAAAATCAAATTAATCAAACAGCATGGAAGAGGAAAATGGAAAATTTTAACATATATATTTAACAGATTATTTGTTTATTTATTTAAATTTCAAGACTGAGTCAAAAGAGGACCTGTTTTCCCTAATCATTTTGACAATATAACATTTCCATCCCTAATCACATGGGAGATCCATATTTTGCAGTCTGTTTTACGGAACCATTCTATATATTGTACTATGTTCGTGAGAAATTCTTATTTAGACCCGATTCATCGTGAATCTAAATTATAAATATGTGAAATTTATATATTTAATATGTATGTTCCACTATATATCTTATATTTTAGATTTATAGTGAATCAAATTTACGTAAAAATAAATTATAATAATTAATTATGGTGAGTCCTATCATAATCAATGATCAGAATATATTTATTGTATATACAACACTTAATAAATTCTCGATTTAGGTTAAGTAGATCCAACATCCATTGAGTAATTGGATTTTGGTGAAAAAACAACACAAAGACATGCCCAGTTACCGAGACTAAATCTAAGTTTACATGTTGCAGTCTTCTTAATTACTGGTGAAAATGATACATATGCATGGGAAAGACTTGCCTGTGCACTCACCCAATTAATCTAGAGAGTTCATGTTATATAAAATGGTTCTACTCTACTGGGTGAGTGTATATATAACCGATGCATGCAAGAATTTTTCTGCGTGTGGCATGGCAATGTGATGGCAACACACAAGAGGGCGAGTCTTGGTGTAACAGTATGGTTGGTCTCTTATGATCGAAAGGTCACAGGTTTCAGTCAGAGAAACAGCTTCTTTGTGAAAAAGCAGGCATGAATTTAGACCATCCTTTTTTAAATAAAATTAATCACCAGAAACTTAGAAGCATAAGTAGTGTAGAAATGATCACTCAAAACAGTAAACCAAAAAGAAGCTACCAGAATCATAAACAACAGAGAAAAATGTGTGATGCAATGATTCTTATCAAAAAGTTTCTTTTACATTTTAATAATGGAAGTGGAAGCATGTGAAATTTTTTAATGAAAAATTTTCCAATGAAAAGAGGAAGCAGTGGTGTGACATTTGAACCCCCTCCTATTTTGTAAGCTCAATTATGATTGACCACTTAATGCACTATAAAACAACCATCAATGTTTAATTCTAAACTAATCGAAATCGGATATATAATTTTTTTTTTTAAATTCAATTTTATTTATTTAAAATTAATTTTAAATTAATATTTATAAATTTTTTTGATACTTTTTTTAAAATAATTTTATGGGAAATTTTTATTCAAACATGATCTATTTAATAAGTAAATCTCATAATACATTTTATATTTTAGATCCATAATAAAACAAATTTAAATAAAAAAAATTCTAATTTCAGATATCTCTCTGTCATTTCACTTCCTCCATCATTAATAATTTGTATAATTGCAGTAGCGGATGGACTTCGTTAAAAGAAGGGTTCAATTAATCTTTAATAACATAAGTAATTATATAATTTTTTATAATTTTTAGAATATTAGATCTCATTGAGTTCAATTATAGAATATTAATATTATTTTTATTTTTTCCATAGCATTTTATTTATTTTTTAATATATTGATTAAAAAAAATTTTGGACCACCACTGTGTAATTATAATGATAATTATATCATGGTATGTGTAGGAATTTTTAGTGTGATGCATAATAAAATGGTGATATAAATGGATTTATATAGCCGAATCTAAGATTAAATTTAGTTGAGTTGAGTTAAGAAAATGAATTATTGTCGTGCAGGTAGCTACCTCACTCATGGTAGGGCGCCACGTCGAAGATGCCCGGATACAAAGAGATGCAGCAAAGGCAAGTCTCGTCAGCTGTGAAGCGTCATAGGCCCCTCCAACCCTTGGATCTACCAGCTTTGCAATCTCTCCTTGTTTCAATATTGGTTTAGCCTGTTAAAGTCAAAGCTTAGCAATTAATAAAACAAATAAACTTTAAAAATAAAAATTACAATATAGAATTCTTTAATGAACCAGGCAATCTTTTTAAATAAATCTGAAATTTTGTGACCATACCCAGCTGTGTATGCTTTGGTGAGACCCATCAACTGGTCTCCTGCCAGAAATAATTTCCAGCAGAAAGACTCCAAATGCAAACACATCTGTCTTCTCATTTACTATTCCATGCATATAGTACTCAGGTGCTAAGTGCCTGTAAAAATTTGCAAAATTATTCCATTAATTACAATTCAATATGTCGCATTGCTTGCAGATAACTCAGTTCAGGAACTTTAACTCTTCAAAAAATATTAAATTTTGCTTGTTTGGTTGGCTGTATGCCTTGATTTCTCAAAAAGTTAAAACTCTCACTTACTTTTACTGCAATTAATTATGTTATTTCATGAGAAATGAACTTCTTAGGAAGTAGGCCATTTGTACCAAATAAGGTCTAAGAAGACCCCATAAGAGGTTCATCTCATCTGAGTTCAGTAGATACCCAAAAGTTCCTTCAATTGGAGCGATTGAATGGTGAGTCCATTGAGATGGAAGCCATTTTGCCAAACCAAAATCAGAAATCTTTCACATTCAGAAACAAACCAAAGAAGAAAAATGTTAAGACTCATTAGACTGCATTGGATTAAAATCAAGAAAAGGCAAAGAAAAAAAGACTAATTCCATATGGGTACCTTACCAGTGGTTCAAAATCAGTTGTCAACAGAATATTTGAAGATTTAATGTCTCTGTGAATAATCCTTCTTTGACATCCCTTGTGTAAGTAATGGAGCCCTCTGGCAGTCCCAATGGCAATCTTGTATCTTGTTTTCCAATCCATAACTGGAATTTTCTCATCTGAAAAAGCAAATTTAAAAGCATAAGATCTCTGAACATTGCAAAACAAGCAAAACCCAGAAAGGAATCAAACTGGGAATGCGGTCTAGTAGTTGCTTTGTTTACCATGGAGAAGGGAACCAACAGAGCCTCTAGAGGAGAAATGGAAGATGAGATAAAGCCCATTGTCAACGCAACATCCTAAAAGAGATAACACATTGGGATGAGACACATGACCAATTGTTCCAATCTCTGTCAGGAACTCCTTCTCTTTCCTCTCATCATTACAAGCTTTTGTTAACCTTTTTACTGCAATCTTCTGTCCCTCTCTTAAAACTCCCCTGTAAACCTCTGCATATCCTCCTTGCCCCACCAGGTTCTCTGAAACCCACATAACAAAACTCAAATTTAAGGACAAAAATTATATGAATAAGTGCAGCACATATCTGCATATGCATATCCATTTGTATGAAAACCTGAGCTAAAAGCATTGGTGGCCTCAAAGATTTCTTGATAAGAGAAGCATTTCCAAGCAGGTCTTGGAGAATGCTCTGGTTCTTGAACAAACTTAGAGTTAGATATTCCATTGTTGTCTTCTAGAGTGATGATTCCTTCTTCAAGGCCTCGTCTTTTTAATGAGAAAAGCCTTTTCAAGCTGTTGGATCTTATATACTTCATAGCAAAAATGGTAAATGAAGCAGAGCACTTTCTTCATGCCAGGGAAGAGAAGAAACACAAGAAACTCAGTCTTGTGTATTGTGAAATGATTTTAAGGAAACATAAAGAGCTTAAGAGAAAGAGAGAGAGCAAACAGTGTTGTGTCTCTATTGCTTCAAAGGAGAAGAGAAGATTGCTAATAATGGAGGAAATGGAAGTTTTGATTTCAAGTTAGAAGGGTTGCAAGTACTGATAGTCTTATATTCAACTCAGTGGGCGGCTGCAACCTCCAGGATTGCATTAAATTTGTTAAGAGTTTTTGTCTCAAGTGGAAAATGATTGGAAGGTAATGGAATTTGGTTATTGTGGGGTAGTTAAAGTGTAGTTATTGTATAATTTTTTGAATTTTTTAAAATAAATAAATAAACCTTTTAATTTTTAAAAATAAATAAAAAATATTAAATTATAATTTATCTTTAATATAAAAAAAATAGCGCACGAAAATTTATATTTAACAATTGGACTAATATATGTTTCAGCAAAGTTATTAAAATTTTAAATTGTGAATATAATAAACTAAAAATGTGTAATGAATAAAGATGTTGAAATGATCCTAGAAAATACCATACTCTATAAATTTTTCTCTATTCATAATCTTTTTTTTTAAGTTATATGTGTTGTTAGAGATTAAAATTTCCATATCCAAAAAATATAAAAAAGGTTAAGACTTAATAGATTTTATGAGGTCTAATTTTAGTACTGAATTTTAAGCTTATATTTAATTTTTTTTAATATAATAAAATGTTAAAGACTTACTAACATTTTAGGACCTTTAATGTTAACCCCTAAATTTTAAGGCTAGAATTGGTTTTCTAATATGTGCAATGGGGTAGCTGAAAACCATATATATATATATATATATATATATATATATATATATATATATATATATATATATATATATATATATATATATAAATTAAGGTTTAAAAGGGCTTGATAAAAGTGTAACATATCTTTTTATTTTTATTTTTAAATTGATATATAAAATTTAATTTGTTGTATTAAATATTAATTTTTGAAATTTTAATATATTTTATTAAATTTAAAATAAAATTATAATTAATTAAATTTTATAATATAATCATAAAAATATATAATATAATATAATAGTATATATAATTATATTATTAAAATTAGTATGCAAAACGCGGGTAAAATAACCAATTTACATGTAAAATTGTGTTAAAATAGTAAGACATTGACATGGCCACATGGGTGGAGGAGCAGGAAGACATGTAAAAAGAATCAGAGAATGCCCATAATATATCCATCAAAATTAATACAAGTTCAATCAGTTTTGGGTGAGGCAGACCACATATCCCAGCCAGGCAGACGGCGGTGGTCCTAACTCCTAAACGAGTGTAAGTATAGGCCTACCATTACAAGCTGACAAGTGCATTACACTTAAAACCCCTAAATAATCTTAATTTTTTTTGTTTCATCTGAAATGATGGGAATGGGTGGGCTGCTTCAAATAAATTAATCAACTCTGTTTTTCTTAAGAGTTTTAAAAGGTTTATAAGTTTTTAATATTATATTAAAAAAATACAAATTCTGAGATTTGGATTCTAACGTCTACAAATTATTATTATTATTATTATTATTATTATTATTATTATTATTATTATCATTATTAAAAAATATTTACTGAAAGTTTGATTGAAAATTGAAAAACAGTTTAAATGGGAACATGTGTAATGAAAATGTAAAAGAAAATGAGAATTGAATACTGAGTGTGGAAAGTAGTGTTGATTTGAACTATAAATTGAAAAGATTGCTGGCATTATGAACTAGAATTAAAAGGCAGTGTAAATTGTAAATTGGAATTGAGATATTTGCAAGAGTGATGAGATTTCTAAGACTCTGTTTAGTTCAATTATACGGTAAAATTCATTTGATTTGTAAATGATAGAATTCATTTACGAATGATTTTTTTTGTTTGGTATATTTTATGTTAAATATGAAATTTATTTAAATAAAATAAATTTTGTGTTTGTAATAAATAAAATAAAATAAAATATTTTTGTCACTTGAAATATATATGATTTTATATTTGAAATTCATTTGTAAATTTTATCAATTTTTATAGAATTTGATTTAGTTATAATAAATTCCTTGGAATTGATTTTTAAGAATTTCAAATAAATTTTTATTTAAATCAAACACTAAAATCTTATATTTACAAATGAATTGTACAAAATTTTATAGAATTCATTTATATCAAACACTATTTAACTTTGAAACGGAGGAAGTTGTAAATTGGAACTTTGGAATGTGAAAGTGAGTAACATTGCAATTGAGAATTGAAAACTGAAAAGCTAAAGTGCAGGACTGAATTAAATTGAACTTTGAAATTAAAAGAGCTAAAGTTGGAATTGAAAATAACAGTAGACGTGAAACTAGAAATTGACAGCTGAATCTAAAAGTGCAAGGCTGAATTAAAGTTAAGGTAGCCACATGATTTGCTTAGTGAACGAGGATTGCATCTTGAAAACTTTGTAAGTACTAACTGCATTCACTGCATCTTGAAATTTAGCTCTACATCCTTGAAATGGAGCTATTGCATCTCAGGATGCAGCTTCAATTTGCTTTGCCTGTGAAATCATGTGATAATGATCCTGTACTTGCTCTCCAAGGTGCAACAAACTTGCTTCTCTTACTCTTAAGTAGTGCAACCACTTCCTTATTTGAATCTTGATCTTAGGAACAACCTCTTCATGCTCTTAAGTAGTGTAACTGCTCCCTTATCTTCAATAACTAATTATTGATTTTAGGAACAATATTTACTTGCTTTGTGATACCTCTTACCCGTCTACAGTGTAGCTGAGCAAGATATGACACATGGTGTATCGGAATACCATTTTTTTTCAATCATTTTAATTATTTTTATCCTTCCTTATTTATTTCTTTCATAGTTATGAAATACAATTTGTGAAGTATAATTCATTTAAATCATTTATGAAGAACATAAATTTATTTGAGGTTTCCCAAATTTTATAGAAAATCCGGCAGAGTACCAGCTAAAAATGGAGAAAACAGTTCTTCGAACCTGAGAAAAACACTTCCAAAATTCTCAATCAATCCCAAACTCCATTTCATCATCAAAATCTCAATATTTTTCAACAACATTTCCATTTCTCAATCATTCATTTCTTATGATATTCATATACAAGTCATACATAAATATTTAATTTTTTTCATTCATAAACACAATTCTCACTATTTACATTAATACCAAAATACATTATATGAGTTTCAATTGCACATGAGAAAGTAAAAGTTAATTACAAAATATCAAAATAAAACCTAGTGTCCTACCAATGCACTGATGACGGTGAGGTGACACGGACACTATGTAGAGCTGCAGGAGATCTAGCCCAATCTGTGGTCTACTGGGCTCTCGGTCGATCTCTCCAGAACCTACGCGTGGCAAAAAGATCTCGGTCGGTCTCTCAATAGCAAATTCGACTTCCCTTTCTGGTGACAAGCCAGGCAATTCTTCAGGAAACACATCTGGGAAGTCTCTTACTGTGGGTATGTCACATAGATCTGGCTTAGCCTACCTAGTATCCACCACATGTACTAGGTAGGCTTCACAGCCTTTTCTCATCAGTTTTCTTACCACTGTGGCTGAGATGATATTGGACAAGAAATCTGTCCTTTCCCCCACAACTGTGATCTCATTACCCTCAGGAGTTTTCAAGGAAATTCTCTTCAATTTACAATCAACCATTGCCTGATGACGTGATAACCAGTCCATTCCCAAAATCACGTCAAACTCATGGAAAGGCAACTCAATCAGGTCTGCCAAGAATTCATACCCCTGAATCCTTAACGGGCAACCGTTGTACACTTTGTTCACCACTACACTATGGCCCAATGGATTAGTGACCAGGATGTCTTGGTCACTCTCCCCTACTAGTATCCCCTTTTCTACGAGTAGGTTGATGCATATGTATGAATGAGTGGATCTTGGATTCACCAATGCATGCACAGATGTATTGTAGAGGGAGAACATACGCCTGATGATGTCCGAGGCATCTTACTCCTCCTGAGCTCTCATGGCATAGGCTCTGGCAAATGGTCTGCCCTCAGGCCTCTCTGCTGGCTCAGATGCAGGTCTCTGTGATGGTCCCACTGCATCAGATTTGCCAGATTTCCTACCCCTTTGTGGTGCAGGAGCAGGTCTGTCTGCTTGTGTTGGAGCAGTTGTAGCAGTTCTACGTGGACAATTCCTCAGCTGATGCTCTATCGACCCACACCTTAAGCAGGCACCAGTCACTCTCCAACACTCCCCCTTATGCCACTTCAAGCAATGTGGACATGCAGAAGATGCTAGGGCTGGTCCCCTGAACCCCGTCCTTGGAGAGCTGCCCACTGATGGTGTAGACTGACCTCTCCTAGGGGTGAACTGTGGCCTGGGCCCTTAGGACTAACCCTGACCTTGTGGTTGACCTGAACTCTGTGTAGGTGGACCTTTGAACTTCTTTCCAGGTGCAGGAAATGAACTAGACTGACCCAGGCCCCCCTTCTGCTGTCTCCCTTATGGTCTGCTCACTTATTCTAACCTTTTCAACTTTTAATGTAGCTTCTACTAACTTGGTGAAGTCTGTGATTCCCAAGGCAGTGATCATGATTTTTATATTGTCATTTAATCCCTCTTCAAATCTCTTACACCTTTCGACCTCATTAGGGACTATCTCCCTTCCGTAGCGGCTCAGCTTGACAAATTCCTTTTTATACTCTGCCACTGTCAGCTGTCTCTGCCTCAAATTAATGAACTCTCTTCTTCTCTCTTCCAGGTATACACTACCCACATATTTCTTCTTGTGTTCTGAGAGGAAGAAGTCCCAAATTATTACTTCTGGTTGTACTTCACTAGACACCGTATCCCACCATTCATATGCATCATCTTGCAACAGAGATACAGCAGCTTCTAAGTTTTGCTCTGGAGTACAGTGGAGTTATTTTAAAACCCTTCTTGTTATGTTCAACCAATTTTCGGCTGCAACAGAATCATCTTCTCTCTTGCCAAAGAAATCCACTGCTCCAAATTTTCTCAGTCTTTCTAAGTGTGATTTCTGCTGTGGAGGTGGTGGTGGTGGTGGCATTACCCCAGCCATTTGTCTGAAGAATTTGGCCATTTGCTGAAACATGGCCTGTGGAGGCTGAGCAAGCTCTGCTGGAGCTGGCGGAGCAGGTTCTCCCCTACCCCTAGTGTTAGCTACTGCTGGTGGAGCATGACTCTCTACTTCCTCCTCAACTGCCCTCTGAGATGTGGGGTCCATATCCTACTCAAAATAACAAAGACAAACAGAACTGCATTAGTGTCACCTCGACTCTTACAAATACAATGCATGGTATGGACTCGATCTAGGCCCAGAAACGCCTAAACCATGCTCTGATACCACTAAATGTGACACCCCTTACCCGTCTACAGTGTAGCTGAGCAAGATATGCCACACAGTGTACCGGAACACCATTTTTTTTTCAATCATTTTAATTATTTTTATCCTTCCTTATTTATTTCTTTCATAGTTATGAAATACAATTTGTGAAGTATAATTCATTTAAATCATTTATGAAGAACATAAATTTATTTGAGGTTCCACAAATTTTATAGAAAATCCGACAGAGTACCAGCTAAAATGGAGAAAATAGTTCTTTGGAACCTGAGAAAAACACTTCCAAAATTCTCAATCAATCCCAAACTCCATTTCATCATCAAAATCTCAATATTTTTCAACAACATTTCCATTTCTCAATCATTCATTTCTTATGATATTCATATACAAGTCATACATAAATATTCAATTTTTTTCATTCATAAACACAATTCTCACTATTTACATTAATAACAAAATACATTACATGAGTTTCAATTGCACATGAGAAAGTAAAAGTTAATTACAAAATATCAAAATAAAACCTAGTGTCCTACCAATGCACTGATAACGGTGAGGTGACACGGACACTATGCAGAGCTGCAGGAGGTCTCACCCAGTCTGTGGTCTACTGGGCTCTCGGTCGGTCTCTCCAGAACCTACGCATGGCAAAAAGCAACGCGCTAAGCAATGATGCTTAGTGGTGCCAATAATAAAATAAAAAGAAATAACAGAAAATAAATATGCAGTGTATGTTCTGATGTCTTATACAGACAATTTTTCGATCATTATTGGTAATCTTATTTATTTTGTATTTGTTATATTCATAATTTCATTAAATTTATCCACTTTCATTTCTGGTTGCCCAAGTAACCTATCTTTGGATAGTAATTTGGATAAACGGGTAGCGCTTTGGGTATCAAGTACCTCGGGCCGTCACACCATCGGTCACATATGTATCTCCCGGTGTGCAACAGAACAGCTAATAAGCTGTAATAACTTTAGGCACAAGGCCAAGTATCAACATAATGACAGAATGGCTAAAAGCTATGAAATCACAGAATGACATAATGCCATGTGCAGTACTGCTAACTGAACCCTATTGGCATGCTAACCTATCCAAACCAATCTTGTTAGGTGTACTAGGGCATGTTACACTTTTAAAATTTTCAATTCTTGAAATTTAAGTTTAGGTGTTACTATTCATTTCATTAGTCAACTAAAATGTTGACTTTTGCATAGACAATAGGTACATTGGTTCTAATACTCCCAACATACCACATTTTGCATTCTAAAATTGTTGGTATTGGTTGCCAATACCATTTCTAAGCTTAGTGTTAGTTATTCAAAATTTTCAGATTTCAAGCCTCATATTTTCTATTCCATTGGTCATTTGTACAGTAGGAATTTAGCAAAATTGTCTTCATGAAAGTTGTTCCTTATTTTGTCTAGTTACATTTCCTTTTTTGAATCACTCCATTTGGAGTTTTGTAGCTCAAGTTATGGCCTAAACACCATAACTGGCCGGATTGGATAGAATCCAAAATTCTGGGCAAAACTGGTTCTGCTAGATTTGGTAACCTAAGTTTGGTTGGAAATTGGACTAAGTTATGGTCAAAATTTGGATTTATGTTCTTCATAAAAGTTGTAGATATATGTCTCAGCTTTCTGCTAGTAAAATTTCAGGTCAATTGGACCTTTTTACACTGAGTTATGACCAAGTGAATAGACACTGTTCATTTAGTCATTTTGCCCAGGCAGAATGCAAGTCACCCAGATTAGGGCAATTTTTAGGTCAACTTGGTTTGGTTTTCTGGGTAGGGTTTCTGTACCAAAGTTGTGCCATTATGTGTCTAGTTTCATGTCCAATTAGCTTTGCACCAATTGCACCTACACCTTTCAAGTTATAGCTTTCCAAACCTGCTGGACTCACACCCAGCCCTGTAGGTCACCAAGGGCAGCATACCTGACTTCAATTCCATTATCCTAAATCACTTCAATTCCTCATCACATATGGTTAAATGGTCACTAATTGACCATTACAATATTCCTATACTATTACATGAGCAAACCCTAATTTTGTTCAAGTCTCCAAGTTCTCAAAGTACAATTTATGCATTAAACTTACAATTTCAACTTATATCATGTCCTTAAACATGAATTGAGTGAGAGAGAGAATAAATTGGGCACTAATCTTGATTTAGCTAATTCCCAAAGCTTGAGAACTCTTCTTTTTCTCTTGCTATTTGCTGCCCAAGACTTGCTCTAGGTGTAAGGGTAAATATTTGTGAAGGGAAGCTAGGGTTTTGGGGTGATTTGTGTGGGTTAGCTCAAGCTTGATCAAGTTTCCATGGAGTTTTCTTTCCTCTCTCTCTCTCTCTACATTGTTTGGCTGCCCAAA
Source organism: Hevea brasiliensis (assembly GCF_030052815.1). Lineage (NCBI taxonomy): Eukaryota > Viridiplantae > Streptophyta > Magnoliopsida > Malpighiales > Euphorbiaceae > Hevea > Hevea brasiliensis. Next base: position 53,923,802 of record NC_079505.1, read on the forward strand.
GGTTGAAGAAACAACTGATTTTTCTTTCTTTTTTTCTGCCCATTAAGTCATTTTAAATAAGTTAATGCCATGTGTCAAAGTTTGATTGGGTGGGAGGATTTTTATTGACATCATAATGATGTCATAATTCCAATTCCTTTAATTTTCTTTCCTTTTCTTGTCTACTAAATTTCAATTTAATTTTTAGCAATATTTATTCATATATTATGTCATAATAATTATTTACTTAACTGGCCAAGTTGGCCAAAAATCATCTCTGAAGATGAAATGATCAAAATGTCCTCCGTTTGGCTTATTGAGCCAAAATCATCTGTACCGATTGAAAAAAAAAATTTCTAAGCATTTTCTTGGCATTCTAATGTCATAGAAACCTCAATGACCCTTCTCTGGTGTCCCAAAAATTATTTTATGAATTTTCCCCCTGGTCTAGGGCTCCTAGTTGCGAGAACCGCAACTTCCCACTAGGTTACCCATCGCTAGGGCACCGGCTCATTTAACTTGGTTGTATTTTATTTCTAAAATTTTTCCTAAATTTTTCTTATTAATATTTGAGTTAATTATGGTTCCTCACTTTAGTTTAAATATTTTTCCGGACTTTAAATATTTTTCTGGACGTTCTAGCTGTCCGGACCGACACTGGTCACCGGAACAGTAGAATGTACGGAGTTGCTACAGGGAGGGTGTTACATGCTTACACTCTAAAAAAATTACTGCAAGTTGACTTTGCTATTCTATTTAAGTTGAGTGATTGGCCAGGCTTCTTTTGAATGAACAATTTAATTTTAATCCTTGAACCCATAATTAATTTGGGGCCCAAAAAATTAAAATTCTATTGTGGTACATATAATAATATAGACGATAATTTGTATTTGGCATTCCACTCAGTGCCTAGCCGCTATGCCACATTTCATTTTCTGAGATTTTTCTATGAGTCCAATCAGACAAGCTTCAAATTCAAATATCTTATTGGAGAAACGATTGGTACCTCTTACTACAATCATATCCAACCAACAAAATAACAAAACCAAAATGACCTAGACAAGCTTTATAATAAAGAGAACTACATTCATACCCAAAATTTATTCTGAACAGATAGAAATAGAGTTGCTAAATAGAATCAATAATACAAACTTCACAACAAGGAGAGACATTCTCATAAAAAGCGTCTAAATTCTTTAACAAAACTACAAATTTCATCAATGAACTTTTATCTTAGTACTATTAGAATCGTTTTAAAGACTATGAGATCTCAAGTTTAAATCTCAACCAAAATCAATTATAAAAGAAAAAATGTAGATGCAAGGCTAAAATTATAATACAGACAATTATGTTATGAAAATAAGTGAGCACATTCTTTTAGTAATGGAGTGAACTCTTTTGCTTCAATTAATCTTGTTATTAGGTTTCTACTTTTAAGACTACATAGCTATTGATTGTTAAGGTGATATGTGTCTAATATTGATTGGTGGGATGATTTGTATAAGAGGAGAACAATTTATGTAATTCGGTATGTTTAATATAAATAAAGTCTTAATTCTTCTCTTTGTTCATCCCTTCCTACCCTAAATTCTTTTGTTCTTCTACGTTTCTCCCCTTTCTTGTTTACTTTCTCTTTTGCTTTGCATCAATGGTATCAGATATGGACAATTCTCAACCATGGTATGGAGAGCTTGCTCTCAAGAATGGAATTATAGGCTTCTCGTTCCTTTCTTTGAAATTCTTTCATGTTGCTCCATTTTTCAGCGGTTTTCTGAAATTGAGTTTCTTTTCTCTGTTTTAATTTTTGTTTTGTCCTAATCTTCCTCTCAATCTTTGTTCTTTTTCTTAATTCTATCTCTAGTTTTCATTAATTTGTAATTCTTTTCTAAACTCCTTTTTTCTTGATTCAATTTTTTTCACTCTTCTCTTAAATTATGTTTCCCATCTACAATAAGAAAACATATTTATTCCTCTTGAAGTCACAAAGACATTATTAGAATTGAATGATAAAATATGCTAGGGTCTTTGCCTCTGGTGTGAAGAAATGTGGACATTAGATCATAGTTGTGACAAAACCAATATGGGTCACCATTATAAATGATGTAGAAGATGAGGGAGTCATTGGAGATTTTGAATTCAATGAAGAAGATGAGAAGAATGATGATGTTATTGAAGATTCTTCCATATCCTATGAAGAGAAACAGCAAATTCAAGAAAGCTTTGATGTTGTGAAAGGAAGTGATGAGGAAGAAATTATAAAAGATGGTGCTAATGCAGTTGTTCAGATTGAGGATATTGAAATAATTGAAGATTGCTTATTTGAATCAAAACAAGGATGTGACATTGAGAAAGATTCCATAGTATTAAAATATGAAGATGAACTTGTGGAGTCGACAACTGCTAGTCTAGACTCTAATCATGCTATGTTAACTGTAGCCGCAATACAACAAAAATGCAAGTTTTTCTTTTATCTTGGAATTGCTAGTAATGATAAAGATCTTAGTAGGATAATGGTTCAACAATTAGACTCAGTAAAATAACATATTACTCTGAATGTTGTTAATGCGTATGTTGGGTGGGCTTCCTTACATGATCTAGCTAAGTATGACATAATTCATATTGTGGTCTTTTATTTCCTTCTGCTGATTGTCGACTTCATACTTGTGAGTTTTTTAGACTTGTCTTTTCAGGGAAGTGTTAGTAGTATGCCCTAGAGTATATCATTTAGTATGTATCTTGTACCTATTTTATTAATAAAAGGCATTTTCACTTTTCCGTTTACATAATATATTTATGTGTAATAAAAAAGGTCCATTGATATTTTGTTAGAAATTTTATTCTTAAGTTGTTAAGAATATGAGTGACAGTATTTCTAGCACAAAGTATCATAAATAGGTTCACAATTGAGGATACTTCACAATAAGGACATGACTTATCCATAAAGATTGTAATCATGTTTGTTCCCAAGTTATTTATATGAGATGTAAATAAGATGGAATAATGAGTCTCATGCCATATAACAAACATAATAGGCACTTATACATGATAAGTAGGCCAAACCAGTGACACTTATGATAAGCACATAGAGTTTACTCTTGTCAATGTATTGTCATAAATCATATCAGTGCATATAATCTTTAGACCTGAGATAACACAGTTATCTTGTATATATGTGATTTGAGTTTGATACTACTTTCATACTTGTACTGTGTATGGGTATATAGGCATGTGTTGGCTCCTACTAGTTATATATGAAGGTAGGTGTTGATCAAGATGGAATATATTCCTCTAAGTAAATAGGGATAAAATCCTATGTTCATTTAATTGTTCTTGATGTTTCAAGTTCCTAGCCAGGACAGATAGATTTAATCAGAAAAGTGTTTTTGATGAGAAAATCTTTTAATCAAGAACTGGAATTAAAAGAGAACATAATATTCATAGCAAATAGGGTTTGACATAAACCATGACTCTAGCTTGAGTTGGTATTTTGTAACAGAGAGATTCTAGTGCAAGGTAACATACGATTATAGGTTCATTTAAGGTAAACCTTATTACTAATTGGGTGGCCATGGCCTGCTATGCTAGGTGTTAACCATGGTCTATGAGGTGCATAAAATGATTTAGAGAAATCATTTATGGTAAGAAAGAGTTCTGATGATATTAAGAGTTGATATCATGTCTCATTGCCAATTAGTGATGAGCCTAGTAAGTCACACACATGCACAAGTAATCACCAAATTAAATATGATTTAATTAATTAATTAAAGAGTTTAATTGATTAATTAAATAGGTTTGGTTTGCAATTAGATTGCAAAGTCCCTAGCATTACTTGAAACCAAATCTAGGTTATTGGATGCATAGTATAAGTTAAATTTATATTTAAAGTGTTTAAATATGAATTTAATTAATGAGAAATTAATTAATAGAGATTAATTAACTAATTTATATTTGATATAAATTGATTAGAAGAAGAGAAATAATTATTTTGGGTTGAGAACTCAAAATTAAGATACAGAGGTATTTTGGTCATTTCATAGGGTGACATATGGCACTATGAGATTGTGACACATGGCACTACACATAAGCTTGCCAAATGTCTTTTAATCATATAAGATGATCAAAGTCAAGATTAAATATAGGTTTGACACTTAGCACAATGTGATTGGGTCAATTAAACCTAGAGCCAATCAGAAGGTGACATGTGGCAAGAGTTTTAAGTGGTGACCTAGCTATATAAGTGTTGTTATGAAAAGAAAAAAATACAACCAGCTGCTGCCTCCCATTTGTGCTGCCACCCTTGAGGCTCCCATTCTCTCTTCTTCTTCATCTCTCATCAATTCCAAGAGATTAGCAAACAATCTCTTGAATTAAAAATACTAGAAATTGTTTCTAGTGTCCTGTTTATATCTTTAATCTCTTAAAAGGAAAAACTTGATTTTCTAATTAATAGAAAATGCTTTAGAAGCTGTTCAAGGGCTGCCATAGGTGATCTTAGTGTGGACAAGCTAGAGGGACAACATCTGGTGTCCTAAAGACGCATCCCAAAGGTACAAATACGCTGCAGTGCATTAAGAGGTTAGTGTATTTGTTCTTGATCTAATCTAGGGTTCTAAAATTAATCTGATTAATTCTAAAATCTTAAATGGCAAATACAGATCAAAAAACATATTAAAAGAGTTTTAATATGTTGTTTATCATTGAAATCAAATAGTTAAAGATAAATCTTGCATGATGTATGTCACCCTAGGTGAAAAATTTTTGAATTCAATGATATAAACTTGTGTTTTTCATGCTTCCGCTCCTTCAATTGGTATCAGAGCCACTATATTTTCCATTTAGATTATTCAATATGAGATTTGATTGTGTGATTTGATCAAAAGTTGATCAATTCATTGCTGGTTGGAATGAACAAGGTGGCGGCATGATGGAGTGCACCATGGGTGCGCAAGGTTTGGCTTTTTAATTTGCAATTGTTGTATGATCTAAAAGCTCATCCTATGTCTAATTAAATTGTTTAATTAGAGTTTTAATCATACAATTAAATTTTGATTCAAATCAGAATTTTAAAAATTGTTTGAATGTGATTTAAATATGAATTTTAAAAGTTGTTTGAATGTGATTTAAATCAGAATTTTTAAAGTTATTTGAATCATATTCAAATCTGAATTTTTAAAGTTGTTTAAATAATATTCAAATCTGAATTTTTAAAAATTGTTTGAATATGATTCAAATCTGATTTTTAAAAATATTTTGAATGTGATTCAAATATGAATTTTTAAGGTTGTTTGAATGTGATTCAAACCTGAATTTTTAAATTTGTTTGAATGTGATTCAAATATGAATTTTTAAATTTGTTTGAATGTGATTCAAATCTGAATTTTTAAATTTGTTTGAATCATATTCAAATCTGGATTTTTAAGTTGAATATGAGATATTCAATTTAATTTAACTATATATGTTTTATTTAATTGTTAAATAGTGATATGCATAATGGATGATCATGGACTATAAAAGACCAATGTGATTGGATTTATTTCTTTTATGTTTCTTTGGGATTGTAAATTAATTAATTTATTTTAATTTATTTTGGGCATGTATTATTAAGGTTGTAATAATTTTGGATTGTAATTTCATTTATTTAAGTTCTTGTAAATTCGCCTTGGTATGCCAAGGATTACTATGTAATTGGATTGCAAGAAGATCAAGGAGGTCAAGAGCATTGGTGGGACCAGTGGGAGGAATTCAAGATCAAGTGTTGATTATGTACTCCTTCAGCAACTCTTATAAAATGAATGAATGAAATGCATCTAGGAATGCCCTGATTCAATTCTTGGTGGCTCAGAATTGAATCCCTTAGAAAGTCCATGATCATACCATATTTACTGTTTATCCATGAATGCATGAGATGTATGTGAATGTATGCAAGTATATGGTATTTGCATGCTAAATGGATAATGTACAAAGTGAGACCTTAATAGTAATTAGGATGACCATAAAATCTTCCAAACAAATGATTAAGTTGGAAATGTTATAATTAAAGTAATTATAACATGGGCCCTCCATTGAGGCAATTATTTTAAGAAATTTTAAATACTAGCATAAGATGCAATTAATTTAAGAGATTTTCTTAAGAATAATTGTTAAGCATGAGATGTTGTAAATATGTAAATGGTTTGGTGGCCAAAATTAGATGTACCTGAGGACATTAAAATTATTTGCATAATTACTGGCTCAAGGGGACCAACTTAACTAATGCAAGATAAGTCAATAATGGATGTACCTGAGATTTTGAGCATTAGGGGCTAGGTAAAGGATTGAACCTCACATAAGATGTGATGGGCAAGGAGTTGCTCACTTATAGTTTATTGTAATTCTAATAATGGATGTACCTGAGGATAATCAATAGAATTATAAGAATTCAATCACCCGCTAGAAATCCATCCAACTAGGATTTCCGTTTTCTACTTTGGAAGTGTAGGATTCGCTAAGTTAGTGGGAGGACCAATTTGATTAAAAGACCATAATCATTTTGGTTAATTACATGATACATTTACTAATTAATCTGGTTATTTTTTACAGTTAATTTTTTGATAATAATGAGCACAGAATAACCACCACCATCTAATATCCTTGCAAGCATACTTGATCGCAATAGGTTGACAGGACCTAATCTGTCTGATTGGCTAAGAAATTTGAAACTTGTCCTGAACCTTGAACATATAGGATATGTTCTAGACTCAAATGTTCCTGGTCCCTTACCTCCAGAGGCCACTCAAGAGGAACATGAAACTTTGGATAAGTGGAAGGAGCATGATATGAGAGCTAAGTGTTACATACTTACTTCTATGAGTAATGAGTTACAGAAGCAGCATGAAAACATGCAGAATGCGAGTGAGATCCTCTTTCACCTACAAGAGTTATATGGTGAGCACAGCAGGAATGCTAGGTATGAGATATCTAGACAGTTGTTCCGCATGAAGACGTCTGAGGGACAGAATGTTGGGGATCATGTTCCCAAGATGATTCGGCTGATTGAGTAGTTGGAACATCTTGACTTCAACATGGATTTCCAACTACAGACATATTTGATCCTTCAGTCCCTTCCTGAGTCTTTTGGGAATTTTGTGACAAATTTCCATATGACTAAACAGGAATGCACCTTGGCTGGTTTACTCAACATGCTGGTTATTGCCCAAAAGAATATGTCGGGCAATAAAGGAAAAGGGGTAGCTTTGATTGCATCTTATTCTACTAGAAAGTCCAACAAGAAGAAGGGCAATAAGAAAAAGAAACCTCAGTTTCCTGGTCCTTCCAAGAAAATAGCTAAATAGAAAGGGAAGACTAAAGCTGATGGAGGCAAAGGAAAGTGTTTCCACTACCAGAAGGATGGGCACTGGAAAAGGAACTGCCCAGAGTATCTTGCTTCTCTGAAGGATAAGAAGGATAGACCTTCAGAAGGTATGTCCATATCTTGTTATTTAGATTCTAATGATACTCATAGTTCATCTACAGCTTGGGTTTTAGATACTGGTGCCGGTTCTCACATTTCTTATGATATGCAGGAACTAGCAAATAGTAGCAGCTTGCGTTCTCGAGTTGTTAGAGTCCGGATTGGCAATGGCTCAACTGTTGAAGCTTTAGCCATAGGATCTAAATCTTTTTACATGTCTGGACATGTTTTGTGTTTGGATAATATTTTATATATACCTGATGCTTTTAAGAACATCATTTTTATATCTAGTTTGACTAGAAATGGCTATGAATTTCAGTTCACAGATGATGTTTGCAATATTTATTTTGGAAATAAATATGTTAGTTCGGGTTATATGAATGATGGTCTTTATTATTTGGATAATAATGGCAAACACAAAATGAATGCAAGTGATCTAAATGAATGCAATGCCATGGTGAAAACCAACTCAAGTTCAAAATATATTTGGCACTTAAGGTTATGTCATGCTGCAGAAGATAGGATTGCAAAACTGGAGAAAATGGGGATTCTATCCTCATTGGGCTCTAAGCCTACTCCAACTTGTGAATCTTGCCTTCAGGGCAAAATGACTAGATCACCCTTTGTTGGAAAAGGGCTAAGCACTGAAAATATTTTGGAGCTAATACATAGTGATATATGTGGTCTATTTAAGGAAATGGCTAGAGGCAGTTTTCATTACTTTATTACCTTTACTAATGATAAATTAAGGTTTGGGTATTTGTATTTGATGAAATACAAACATGAATCCTTTGAAAAGTTCAAAAAATTTAAATCTGAAGTAGAAAATCAAACAGGAAAGAGTATTAAAGCTCTTCGATCAGATCGTGGAGGTGAATATTTGAGTACTGAATTTGATGAATACTTGAGAGAGTATGACATTGTTTCCCAGCTGACTCCTCCAGGAACGCCACAGCTGAATGGTGTATTTGAAAGGAGAAATCGTACCCTATTGGATATGGTACATAGTATGATGAGCTATACTGATATGCCAATCTCTTTTTGGGGATTTGCATTAGAATCAGCTTTGTATATTCTAAATAGGATTCCATCAAAATCAGTTTCTTCCACACCTTATGAGATATGGCATGGAAGAAAACCAAGTCTTAAGCATGTTAAGATTTGGGGTTGTCCAGCTTATATTAAAAAGCTGAACACTGATAAATTGGAAACCAGATCAGAAAAGGGTCGATTTGTTGGATATCCAAAAGATAGTTTTGGATATATTTTTATTTGCCTACTTCACAAAAGGTTGTAGTAAGTAGAGATGCCACATTTCTTGAACAATAGTTTGTTCAAGAAGGAGGCAAAGGAAGTCAAATAGAGTTAGAATTGGAAATTCTGACCAACCAACAGATTAGATGGATATAGATCCATCTAGTCAGCCTACACCCATTGATGAAACATCTACAGCTGTTCCTCGTAGAACAACCAGGGTATCTCACCCACCAGTGAGATATGGTTTCCTTCATGAAGAAGAAAAAGAGTTGTCTACTCATGAAGAAGTAGATCATGGAGATGATCCACTTACCTATGAAGAAGCTATATCAGATATAGACTCTTCAAAATGGATTGATGCTATGAAATTCGAGATTGATTCCATGTATAAGAATCAAGTTTGGGATCTTATTGACCCACCTGAAGGTATTGTACCTATAGGGAACAAATGGGTTTTCAAAAAGAAAATTGGTTCTGATGGAAAGGTAGAGACCTATAAGGCAAGGCTAGTAGCGAAAGGGTTTCGCCAAAGGCAAGGAATCGACTATGAGGAGACTTTCTCGCCTATTGCCATGCTTAAATCAATTACGATTCTATTAGCAATAGCTGCATACTATGAATCCCAAGATGGTTCCAAAGTGCGCAAGCTAAAGCGATATATTTATGGGTTAAAACAATCTTCGAGGAGTTGGAACATCTGTTTTGATGAAGCCATTAAGTCATTTGGTTTTATAAAAAATGAGGATAAGCCATGTGTATATAAGAAGGTTTGTGATAGTGCTATCACTTTCCTTGTCTTATATGTGGATGACATACTGTTGATGAGTAATGACACAGGTATGTTGACAACTGTAAAGGTATGGTTGTCAAATACATTCTCCATGAAAGACTTAGGGGAGGCAACCTATATTCTTGGGATTCGCATCTATAGAGATAGAGCGAAAAGAATAATTGGTTTATCCCAAAGTCTATACTTGGAAAAAGTGTTAAAGAGGTTTAACATGCTTAATTCCAAGAGAGGATTCTTACCAGTGGGACATGGTATCCACCTTTCTAAAGAGATGTCTCCAAAGACACCTGAAGAAAGAGATAAAATGGCCAGAATTCCATATGCTTCGGCTATTGGAAGTTTAATGTATGTAATGTTGTGTACTAGGCCAGATATCACATATGCTGTTAGTTTGACTAGCAGGTATCAATCCAATCTAGGTTTGAAACACTGGATAACTGTCAAGAATATCCTTAAATACTTGAGAAGAACTAAGGATTTATTCTTGATTTATGGAGGTGTAGACTTGCAATTGGATGGTTATGCTGATTCTAATTTTCAATCAGATATCGATGATAGAAAGTCTACCTCTGGATATGTGTTCATTTGTAATGGAGGTGTAGTCTGTTGGAAGAGTTCCAAACAGAGCACGACTGCAGATTTCACTATAGAGGCCGAGTATATTGCTGCATAAAATATTGCAAAAGAAGATGTTTGGATATAAGAAACCCTAGTCTCACTAGAAATCCAAACACATAGAAAGGCACTACAACATTATCAGAGAAATAGTTGGGCAAGGCGATGTAGCCACGTAGAAAATAGCATCAGCTAATAATCCAGCTGATCCATTCATTAAGCCTTTGTCACAAGTACTGTTAGACCGACATCTTGAGAAGACGGGTCTAAGATATTGTAATGAATGGCTCTAGTGCTAGTGGGAGATTGTTAGTAGTATGCCCTAGAGCATATCATTTAGTATATATCTTGTACCTATTTTATTAATAAAAGGCATTTTCACTTTTCCGTTTACATAATATATTTATGTGTAATAGAAAAGGTCCATTGATATTTTATTAGAAATTCTATTCCTAAGTTGTTAAGAATATGAATGGCAGTATTTCTAGCACAAAGTATCATAAATAGGTTCACAATCGAGGATACTTCACAATAAGGACATGACTTATCCAAAAAGATTGTAATCATGTTTGTTCCCAAGTTATTTATATGAGATGTAAATAAGATGGAATGGTGAGTCTCATGCCATATAACAAACATGATAGGCACTTATACATGATAAGTAGGCCAAACCAGTGACACTTATGACAAGCACATGGAGTTTACTCTTGTCAATATATTGTCATAAATCATATCAGTGCATATAATCTTTAGACCTGAGAAAGCACAATTATCTTGTATATAGGTGGTTTGAGTTTGATACTGCTTTCATACTTGTACTGTGTATGGGTATATGGGCATGTGTTGGCTCCTACTAGTTATATATGGAGGTAGGTGTTGATCAAGATAGAATCTGTTCCTCTAAGTAAATAGGGATAAAATCCTATGTTCATTTAATTGTTCTTGATGTTTCAAGTTCCTGGCCAGGACAGATAGATTTAATCAGAAAAGAGTTTCTGATGAGAAAATCTTTTAATCAAGAACTAGAATTAAAAGAGAACATAATATTCATAGCAAATGGAGTTTGACATAAACCATGACTCCAGCTTGAGTTGGTATTTTGTAACAGAGAGATTCTAGTGCATGGTAATATATGATTATAGGTTCATTTAAGGTAAACCTTATTTCTAATTGGGTGGCCATGGTATGATATGCTAGGTATTAACCAGGGTCTATGAGGTGCATAAAATGATTTAAAGAAATCATTTATGGTAAGAAAGAGTTCTGATGATATTAAGAGTTGATACATGTCTCATTGCTAATTAGTGATGAGCCTAGTAAGTCACACACATACACAAGTAATTACCAAATTAAATATGATTTAATTAATTAATTAAAGAGTTTAATTGATTAATTAAATAGGTTTGGTTTACAATTAGATTGCAAAGTCCCTAGCATTACTTGAAACCAAATCTAGGTTATTGGATGTATAGTATAAGTTAAATTTATATTTAAAGTGTTTAAATATGAATTTAATTAATGAGAAATTAATTAATAGAGATTAATTAATTAATTTATAGTTGATATAAATTGATTAGCAGAAGAGATAATTATTTTGGGTTGAGAACTCAAAATTAAGACACAGGGGTATTTTGATCATTTCATAGGGTGACATGTGGCACTATGAGATGGTGACACATGGCACTACACATAAGCTGGCCAAATGTCTTTTAATCATGTAAGATGATCAAAGTCAAGATTAAATATAGGTTTGACACTTGGCACAATGTGATTGGGTCAATTAAACCTAGAGCCAATAAGAAGGTGACATGTGGTGAGGGTTTTAAGTGGTGACCTAGCTATAAAAGTGTTGTTATGAAAAGAAAAAAATACAACCAGCTGCTGCCTCCCATTTGTGCTGCCACCCTTGAGGCTCCCATTCTCTCTTCTTCTTCATCACTCATCAATTCCAAGAGATTAGCAAACAATCTCTTGAATTAAAAATACTAGAAATTGTTTCTAGTGTCCTGTTTACATCTTTAATCTCTTAAAAGGAAAAACTTGATTTTCTAATTAATAGAAAAAGCTTTAGATGCTGTTCAAGGGCTGCCATAGGTGATCTTGGTGTGGACAAGCTAGAGGGACAACATCTGGTGTCCTAAAGATGCATCCCAAAGGTACAAATACGCTGCAGTGTATCAAGAGGTTAGTGTATTTATTCTTGATCTAATCTAGTGTTCTAAAATTAATCTGATTAATTCTAAAATCTTAAATGGCAAATACAGATCCAAAAACATATTAAAAGAGTTTTAATATATTGTTTATCATTGAAATCAAATAGTTAAAGATAAATCTTGCATGATGCATGTGACCCTAGGTGAAAAATTTTTGAATTCAATGATATAAACTTGTGTTTTTCATGCTTTCGCTCCTTCAGGAAGGGACTTGTAGGTGCCTTTACTTATAAATTTGATTATGCAATGAGTAATATATTCTAGATATTGATGAACATCTCTAGAGAATTTTTATATGATTCTAGATTGAGTGTTAGGATTATAGATGAGAGTAAATTTGAGTTTACAATTAGTTTCAATAACCAAGATTCTGATGTGTTAAGGTATTCTTGGAGAAAATTAAGTGCAAGATGAAACTGGTGTTAAATAAAGATTCAATTTGGTATTTGGAATTGGTCAAATGCAAGATGAAGCCAAATACTAGCAAAGGTTTTATTTTTCATTCAATTGGATATTTGAGCAAGATCAAATGTAAGATGAAGCAAAAAGTGCAATAGAAAGTTTCTATTTTCCTATCTTCAATAATGCAAGGATTCAGCTTCAATTAAAGATTTTTCATTGCAGATACTACTTGGATATATGTTGATAGTTGTAGCAGAGATTTTTTTTTAAGTATTGTTTTTTAGTTTATTTCTTGAGGGCAAGGAAACTTGAGGGGGACATATTGATACATGTTCAATATTGATTGTGGGATGATTTGTATAAAAGGGGAACAATCTCTGTAATTCGGTATGGTTGACACACTTACATTATATATGTATTTTAAGGTACCTTTTATTGCATTTCATTGGCATTTTGTTAGTTAATTGCATAATTTTTAGTTAGTTTCATTGCATTTTAGGATTTTGAGTTACTCTGGCTTAATTTCTTGATTTTTGTGTTTTATCAGGTGATTTCATACAATCCCAAGGCCTAGAGCACAATTGGACAAGTTAGAAAGTTAAAAAGGACAAGTCATGCACTGAGGACAAAAGTACAGGCCGTGCACTAGAACACTTGCCCTGTGTAACAAACTGCCTGGAGTATGCCGAGAGAGAGCATTTACATGGTTCGTGTAAAGGGACCCGTTTAATGGTCCCTAGCCCATGTAATCTTTTGCCACCCTAATTGATGAAGACCTCCAAAGCTCCAGAGAGTTACATGGCCTGCCTCGTGTAATAATACATGGGCTGTGTAAATTGCCCCAGCTCAAACTCCAAATTAACTCCAACTCTATTTCGCTCGACTCGGACAGACTTCTAAGGCCTCCAGGACACTAAATTAAAGGTTTTTATGCTAGATATAAATACAAGAAGTCAAGAACAAGCCAAGGATCGCATTGTTTACATTCTAACCTAGTTTTTCAACAATTTGGAGAGATTTACATAAGATTCTAAGGAGAGATTTATAGTCAAAATTCTAAAAGTCCAAAGCTGCAAAGTCTTTTACCTGGATTTCTTTGCTTTATTTCTTCAGATGTTTTATCATTGTTATTTTAATTTTATGTTGATTGTTAAACTCACCATGAGTGATTAGATTCTTAATTCTAGAACTAGGGATATAACACTTTCAATTCTATTATGGATTTATATTGATTTTATTTAATAAATTTGGAATCTTGTTCTTTAATTTAATTTCTGGTGATCTTAATGCATGCTATGTGTAGAGCTCCACTTAGTTAGGATTCTAGATATTAATTGAAGGACTAAAAGGTAAAGATTAAATTAGAAAATCAAGATATTGAACTTAGGGTTTTTTACCTAGAGATAGACTAAAATTCTGTGTGGAGTGCATAATTAATCAAAGAGCATAAAGGATCTTAATTAAGATTGATTGCCATGAAAGTAGGATTCAGGTTAATTGAGATACACCTTGAGTGCTTTGAGAAAGGACTTAAGATAGTTTTGGATTAATTTCCTTCAAAGTAACAACCTTCCAGTTTATGGAATGAATGAAATTAGATATGTAATAGGCTGAGGTTTGAACTCCTAATTCTGAAATTGCTTTTCTTAGTCAAATCTGCTTTGCTTACCTTTACTTTATTGATTTCAGTTATTTTAGTTTTAAATTTTCTTATCATCACATTTGATAGTCTAGATAGTTAACATTATTGTTTAGTTTAGTATTCACCTATTTCCTTGTGGGAACAATACTCATTCATCACTTTATTACTTGTTAATGATTCGTGTATATGCGGGATTTTACACAATAAGTTTTTGGCGACGTAGCTAGGGAACTATTATTGATATTAGACGATAGGCAATTTAGCTAATTTAGACATTTTTTTTATTTAATTTTTATTAATTATTTTATTTGGTTTACCTTACTTCTATTTTAGACCTTTTATTTAGTTTATGACCAGAACTAAACCAGAAGATATACTTAAATTAGATCCAGAGATAGACAAAACTCTAAGAGCCATCAAGAAAGGGAATAAGCAATAGGAAACTAAAACTTCAAGGCTAAGACCCTTGAGGGACAATGGAGCCCCAACTATTCGAGGATTCCAACCAAGTGTCACAATACTTGCATTAGATGCCAATAATTTTGAGCTTAAACTAGCATGGCCCCAGATGATTCAATAGTAACAATTTGGAGGGTCACTAATGGAAGATCCTGTTAGTAGTATGCCCTAGAGCATATCATTTAGTATGTATCTTGTATATATTTTTATTAATAAAAGGCATTTTCACTTTTTCGTTTACATAATATATTTATGTGTAATAGAAAAGGTCCATTGATATTTTGTTAGAAATATTATTCTTAAGTTGTTAAGAATATGAGTGACAATATTTCTAGCACAAAGTATCATAAATAGGTTCACAATCGTGGATACTTCATAATAAGGACATGACTTATCCAGAAAGATTCTATTCATGTTTGTTCCCAAGTTATTTATATGAGATATAAATAAGATGGAATGGTGAGTCTCATGCCATATAACAAACATGATAGGCACTTATAAATGATAAGTAGGCCGAACCAGTGACACTTATGACAAGCATATGGAGTTTACTCATGTCAATGTTTTGTCATAAATCATATCAGTGCATATAATCTTTAGACCTAAGATAGCACAGTTATCTTGTATATAGGTAGTTTGAGTTTGATACTGCTTTCATACTTGTACTGTGTATGGGTTTATGGGCATGTGTTGGCTCATACTAGTTATATATGGAGATAGGTGTTTATCAAGATGGGATCTGTTCCTCTAAGTAAATAGAGATAAAATACTATGTTCATTTAATTGTTCTTGATGTTTCAAGTTCCTGGCCAGGACAGATAGATTTATTCAGAAAAGAGTTTCTGATGAGAAAATCTTTTTAATCAAGAACTGGAATTAAAAGAGAACATAATATTCATAGCAAATGGAGTTTAACATAAACCATGACTCCAGCTTGAGTTGGGATTTTGTAACAGAGAGATTCTAATGCATGGTAACATATGATTATAGGATCATTTAAGGTAAACCTTATTACTAATTGGGTGGCCATGGCATGCTATGCTAGGTGTTAACCATGGTCTATGAGGTTCATAAAATGATTTAGAGAAATCATTTATGGTAAGGAAGAGTTCTGATGATATTAAGAGTTGATATCATGTCTCATTGCCAATTAGTGATGAGCCTAGTAAGTCACACACATACACAAGTTATCACCTATTTAAATATGATTTAATTAATTAATTAAAGAGTTTAATTGATTAATTAAATAGGTTTGGTTTGCAATTAAATTGCAAAGTCCCTAGCATGACTTGAAACCAAATCTAGATTATTGGATGTATAGTATAAGTTAAATTTATATTTAAAGTGTTTAAATATGAATTAATTAATGAGAAATTAATTAATAGAGATTAATTAATTAATTTATATTTGATATAAATTAATTAGAAGAAGAAAAAAAAATAATTATTTTGAGTTAAGAACTCAAAATTAAGACACATGGGCATTTTGGTCATTTTACAGTGTGACACGTGGCACCATGAGATGGTGACACATGGGATTACACATAAGCTTGCCAAATGTTTTTTAATCATGTAAGATGATTAAAATCAAGATTAAATATAGGTTTGACACTTGGCATAATGTGATTGGGTCACTTAAACCTAGAGCTAATCAAAGGGTGACATGTGGCAAGGGTTTAATGTGTTAACCTAGCTATTTAAGTGTTGTTATGAAAAGAAAAAGCAACCAGCAGCTACTCCTCTCCTTTGTCACGCCACTTTGAGGCTTTTCATCTATTCTTCTTCATCTCTCATCAATTCAAAGAGATTAGCCATCAATCTCTTGAATTAAGAATGCTAGAAATTGTTTCTAGTGTCCTGTTTACATCTCTAATCTCTTAAAAGGCAGAACTTGAATTTCTAATTAATAGAAAAAGCTTTAGAAGCTGTTCAAGGGCTGCCATAGGTGTTCTTGGTGTGGACAAGCTAGAGGGACAACATCTGGTATCCTGAAGATGAATCTCAAAGGCGCAGACACGCTGCAGTGCATCAAAAGGTTAGTGTAATCGTTCTTGATTTAATCTAGGGTTCTAAAATTAATCTGATTAATTTTAAAATCTTAAATGGCAAATACAGATCCAAAAACATATTGAAAGAGTTTTAATATGTTGTTTATCATTGAAATCAAATAGATAAAAATAAATCTTGCATGATGCATGTGACCCTAGGTGAAAATTTTTGAATTCAATGGTATAAACTTGTGTTTTTCACGCTTTCGTTCCTTCAATTGGTATCAGAGCCACTATATTTTCCATTTAAATTGTTGATTATATGATTTAATTGTGTAATTTGATCATGAGATGATTGATCCATTGCTGGTTGCAATGGATGTGTGGCGGTACACATGGTGAAGCCACCATTGGTGGCGGCAACAAAGCTTCTTCAAGGTGGTGCAAGGTTTGCTTTTTAATTTACAATTGTTGTATGATCTAAAAGCTCATCCTATGTCTAATTAAATTGTTTAATTAGAATTTTAATCACATAATTAAATTATGATTCAAATCAGAATTTTAAAAATTGTTTGAATGTGATTCAAATCTGAATTTTAAAAGTTGTTTGAATGTGATTCAAATCTGTATTTTTAAAGTTGTTTGAATCATATTTAAATCTAATTTTTTAAAATTGAATGAATAAAATTCAGATCTAATTTTTTAAAAAATGTTTGAATGTGATTCAAATCTGATTTTTTAAACAATGTTTGAATGTGATTCAAATCTGAATTTTTAAAGTTGTTTGAATGTGATTCAAATCTGAATTTTTAAATTTATTTGAATGAGATTCAAATATGAATTTTTAAATTTATTTGAATCATATTCAAATCTGGATTTTTAAGTTGAAAATGAGATATTCAATTTAATTTAAATATGTATGTTTTATTTAATTGTTAAATAGTGATATGCATGATGGATGATCATGGACTATAAAAGACCAATGTGATTGGATTTATTTCTTTTATGTTTCTTTGGGATTGTAAATTGATTAATTTATTTTAATTTATTTTGGGCATGTATTATTAAGTTTGTAATAAGTTTTGGGTTGTAATTTCATTTATTTAAGTTCTTGTAAATTCGCCTTGGTATGCTAAGGATTACTATGTAATATTGGATTGCAAGAAGTTCAAGGAGGTCAAGAGCATTGGTGGGACCAGTGGGAGGAATTCAAGATCAAGTGTTGATTATGTACTCCTTCAGCAACTCTTGTAAAATGAATGAATGAAATGCACCTAGGAATGCCCTGATTCAATTCTTGGTGGCTCAGAATTGAATCCCTTAGAAAGTCCATAATCATACCATATTTACTGCTTATCCATGAATGCATGAGATGTATGGGAATGTATACAATTATATGATATATGCATGCTAAATGGATAATGTGCAAAGTGAGACCTTAATAGTAATTAGAATGACCACAAAATCTTCCAAACAAATGATTAAGTTGGAAATGCTATAATTAAAGTAATTATAACATAGGCCCTCCATTGGGGTAATTATTTTAAGAAATTTTAAATAGTTGCATGAGATGCAATTAATTTAAGAGATTTTCTTAAGAATAATTGTTAAGCATGACATGTTGTAAATATGTAAATGGTTTGGTGGCCAATATTGGATGTACCTGAGGATATTAAAATTATTTACGTAATTACTGGCTCAATGGGATCAACTTAACTAATGCAAGATAAGTCAATAATGGATGTACCTGAGATTTTGAGCATTAGGGGCTAGGTAAAGGATTGAACCTCACATGAGATGTGATGGGCAAGGAGTTGCTCACTTATAGTTTATTGTAATTCCAATAATGGATGTACCTGAGGATGATCAATAGAATTATAAGAATTCAATC
The DNA here is from genome assembly GCF_030052815.1 of Hevea brasiliensis. Classification (NCBI taxonomy): domain Eukaryota; kingdom Viridiplantae; phylum Streptophyta; class Magnoliopsida; order Malpighiales; family Euphorbiaceae; genus Hevea; species Hevea brasiliensis. Next base: position 53,942,487 of record NC_079505.1, read on the forward strand.
ACCCACTAGAAATCCATCCAACTAGGATTTCCGTTTTCTACTTTGGAAGTGTAGGATTCGCTAAGTTAGTGGGAGGACCAATTTGATTAAAAGACCATAATCATTTTGGTTAATTACATGATACATTTACTAATTAATCTGGTTATTTTCTGCAGTTAATTTTCTGATAAAAATGAGCACAAAACAACCACCACCATCCAATATCCTTGCAAGCATACTTGATCACAATAGGTTGACAGGACCTAATCTGTCTGATTGGTTAAGAAATTTGAAACTTGTCCTGAACCTTGAACATATAGGATATGTTCTAGATTCAAATGTTCCTGGTCCCTTACCTCCAGAGGCCACACAAGAGGAACATGAAACTTTGGACAAGTAGAAGGAGCATGATATGAGAGCTAAGTGTTACATGCTTGCTTCCATGGGTAATGAGTTACAGAAGCAACATGAGAACATGCAGAGTGCGAGTGAGATCCTCCTTCACCTACAAGAGTTGTATGGTAAGCACAGCAGGAATGCTAGGTATGAGATATCTAGACAACTATTCCGTATGAGGATGTCTGAGGGACAGAATGTTGGGGATTATATCCACAAGATGATTCGGCTGATTGAGCAGTTGGAACATCTTGACTTCAACATGGATTTCCAACTACAGACGGATTTGATCCTTCAGTCCCTTCCTGAGTCTTTTGGGAATTTTGTGACAAATTTCCATATGACTAAACAGGAATGTACCTTAGCTGGTTTACTCAACATGCTGGTTATTGCCCAAAAGAATATGCCAGGCAATAAAGGAAAAGAGGTAGCTTTGGTTGCATCTTCTTCTGCTAGAAAATCCAACAAGAAGAAGGGCAGTAAGAAAAAGAAACCTCAGATTCCTGGTCCTTCCAAGAAAATAGCTAAACAGAAAAGGAAGACTAAAGCTGATGGAGGCAAAGGAAAGTGTTTCCACTGCCAAAAGGATGGGCACTGGAAAAGGAACTGCCCAGAGTATCTTGCTTCTCTGAAGGACAAGAAGGATACACCTTTGGAAGGTATGTCCATATCTTGTTATTTAGATTCTGATGATACTCATAGTTCATCTACAGCTTGGGTTTTAGATACTGGTGCCAGTTCTCACATTTCTAATGATATGCAGGAACTAGCAAATAGTAGCAGCTTGCGTTCTCAAGATATTAGAGTCCGGATTGGCAATGGCTCAACTGTTGATTCTTTAGCCATAGGATCTAAATCTTTTTACATGTTTGGACATGTTTTGTGTTTGGATAATATTTTATATGTACCTGATGCTTTTAAGAACATCATTTCTATATCTAGTTTGACTAGAAATGGCTATGAATTTCAGTTCACAGATGATGTTTGCAATATTTATTTTGGAAATAAATATGTTGGTTCGGGTTATATGAATGATGGTCTTTATTATTTGGATAATAATGACAAACACAAATTGAATGCAAGTGATCTAAAAGAATACAATGCCATAGTGAAAACTAACTCAAGTTCAAAATATATTTGGCACTTAAGGTTATGTCATGTTGCAGAAGATAGGATTACAAAATTGGAGAAAATGGGGATTCTATCCTCATTGGGCTCTGAGCCTACTCCAACTTGTGAATTTTGCCTTCAGGGCAAAATGACTAGATCACCCTTTGTTGGACAAGGGCTAAGAGCTGAAAATATTTTGGAGCTAATACATAGTGATGTATGTGGTCCATTTAAAGAAATGGCTAGAAGGGGCTTTCATTATTTTATTACCTTTACTGATGATAAATCAAGGTTTGGGTATTTGTATTTGATGAAATGCAAACATGAATCTTTTGAAAAATTCAAAGAATTTAAATCTGAAGTAGAAAATCAAACAGGAAAGAGTATTAAAGCTCTTCTATCAGATCGTGGAGGTGAATATTTGAGTACTGAATTTGATGAATACTTGAGAGAGCATGGCATTGTTTCTCAGCTGACTCCTCCAGGAACGCCACAGCTAAATGGTGTATCTGAAAGGAGAAATCGTACCCTATTGGATATGTTACGTAGTATGATGAGCTATACTGATATGCCAATCTTCTTTTGGGGTTTGCATTAGAATCAGCTTTGTATATTCTGAATAGGATTCCATCAAAATCAGTTTCTTCCACACCTTATGAGATATGGCATGGAGGAAAACCAAGTCTTAAGCATGTTAAGATTTGGGGTTGTCCAACTTATATCAAAAGTGAACAACGATAAATTGGAGGCGGATCGTAAAAGGTCGATTTGTTGGATATCCAAAAGATAGTTTTGGATATTATTTTTATTTTCCTACTTCACAAAAGGTTGTAATAAGTAGAGATGCCACATTTCTTGAACAACAGTTTGTTCAAGAAGGAGGCAAAGGAAGGCAAATAGAGTTAGAATTGGAGAATTCTGACCAACCAATGCATCGATGGATATAGATCCATCTAGTCAACCTATACCCGTTGATGAAACATCTACAGCTGTTCCTCATAGAACAACCAGGGTATCTCACCCACCAGTGAGATATGGTTTTCTTCATGAAGAAGAACAAGGGTTGTCTACTCATGAAGAAGTAGATTATGGAGATGATCCACTTACCTATGAAGAAGTTATATCAGATATAGACTCTTCAAAATGGATTGATGCTATGAAATCCGAGATTGATTCCATGTATAAGAATCAAGTTTGGGATCTTGTTGACCCACCTGAAGGTATTGTACCTATAGGGAACAAATGGGTTTTCAAGAAGAAAATTGGTTCTGATGGAAAGGTAGAGACCTATAAGGCAAGGCTAGTAGCGAAAGGATTTCACCAAAGGCAAGGAATCGACTATGAGGAGACTTTCTCGCCTGTTGCCATGCTTAAATCAATTAGGATTTTATTAGCAATAGCTGCGTACTATGATTATGAGATTTGGCAGATGGATGTCAAAACATCTTTTCTCAATGGACACATTGAAGAAAACATTTTCATGGAACAACCTAGGGGATTTGAATCCCAAGATGGTTCCAAGGTATGCAAGCTAAAGCGATCCATTTATGGGTTGAAACAAGCTTCGAGGAGTTGGAACATCCGTTTTGATGAAGCCATTAAATCCTTTGGTTTTATCAAAAATGAGGATGAGCCATGTGTATATAAGATGGTTAGTGACAGTGCTATCACTTTCCTTGTCTTATATGTGGATGACATACTGTTGATGGGTAATGACACAGGTATGTTGACGACTATAAAGGTATGGTTGTCAAATACATTCTCCATGAAAGACTTAGGGGAGGCAACCTATATTCTTGGGATTCGCATCTATAGAGATAGAGCGAAAGAATAATTGGTTTATCCCAAAGTCTATACTTAGAAAAGGTGTTAAAGAGGTTTAACATGCTTGATTCCAAGAGAGGATTGTTACCAGTGAGACATGGTATCCATCTTTCTAAAGAGATGTCTCCAAAGACACCAAGAAAGTGATAAGATGGCCAGATTCCATATGCTTGGCTATTGGAAGTTTAATGTATGCAATGTTGTGTACTAGGCGGATATCGCATATCTCGTTAGTTTGACTAGCAGGTATCAATCCAATCCAGGTTTGGAACACTGGATAGCTGTCAAGAATATTCTTAAGTACTTGAGACGAACTAAGGATTTATTCTTGATTTATAGAGGTGGAGACTTGCAATTGGATGGTTATACTGATTCTGATTTCCAATCAGATATTGATGATAGAAAGTCTACCTCTGGATATGTGTTCATTTGTAATGGAGGTGCGATCGGTTGGAAGAGTTCCAAGCGAGCACGATTGCAGATTCCACTACGTAAGATGAGTATATTCTCGCATCGATGTCGCAAAGGAAGTGTTTGGATAAAGAAGTTCGTGATGAACTTACAGAGTTCCTTCCATTGAGTCGCAGTTCCATTACATCGCGTGACAATAATGGAGCAGTCATACAGGCTAAGGAACCACGGTCTCACCAGAAATCCAAACACATAGAAAGGCGCTACCACATTATCAGAGAAATAGTTGGGCGAAGCGATGTAGCCATGCAGAAAATAGCATCAGCTGAAAATCAAGCTGATCCATTCACTAAGCCTATGTCACAGACTCAGTTAGATCGACATCTTGAGAAGATAGGTCTAAGATATTGTAATGAATGGCTCTAGTGCTAGTGGGAGATTGTTAGTAGTATGCCCTAGAGCATATCATTTAGTATGTATCTTGTACATATTTTTATTAATAAAAGGCATTTCCACTTTTCCGTTTACATAATATATTTATGTGTAATAGAAAAGGTACATTGATATTTTGTTAGAAATATTATTATTAAGTTGTTAAGAATATGAGTGACAATATTTCTAGTACAAAGTATCATAAATAGGTTCACAATCGTGGATACTTCATAATAAGGACATGACTTATCCAGAAAGATTCTATTCATGTTTGTTCCCAAGTTATTTATATGAGATATAAATAAGATGGAATGGTGAGTCTCATGCCATATAACAAATATGATAGGCAGTTATAAATTTTAAGTAGGTAGAACGGTGACACTTATGACAAGCACATGGAGTTTACTCTTGTCAATGTTTTGTCATAAATCATATCAGTGCATATAATCTTTAAACCTGAGATAGCACAGTTATCTTGTATATAGGTAGTTTGAGTTTAATACTGCTTTCATACTTGTACTGTGTATGGGTATATGGGCATGTGTTGGCTCATACTAGTTATATGTGGAGGTAGGTGTTGATCAAGATGGAATCTATTCCTCTAAGTAAATAGAGATAAAATCCTATGTTCATTTAATTGTTCTTGATGTTTCAAGTTCCTGGCCAGGACAGATAGATTTATTCGTAAAAGAGTCTGATGAGAAAATCTTTTTAATCAAGAACTGGAATTAAAAGAGAACATAATATTCATAGCAAATGGAGTTTGACATAAACCATGACTCCAGCTTGAGTTGGGATTTTGTAACAGAGAGATTCTAGTGCATGGTAACATATGATTATAGGTTCATTTAAGGTAAACCTTATTACTAATTGGGTGGCCATGGCATGCTATGCTAGGTGTTAACCATAGTCTATGAGGTTCATAAAATGATTTAGAGAAATCATTTATGGTAAGAAAGAGTTCTGATGATATTAAGAGTTGATATCATGTCTCATTGCCAATTAGTGATGAGCCTAGTAAGTCACACACATACACAAGTTATCACCTATTTAAATATGATTTAATTAATTAATTAATTAAAGAGTTTAATTGATTAATTAAATAGGTTTGGTTTGCAATTAAATTGCAAAGTCCCTAGTATGACTTAAAACCAAATCTAGATTATTGGATGTATAGTATAAGTTAAATTTATATTTAAAGTGTTTAAATATGAATTTAATTAATGAGAAATTAATTAATAGATATTAATTAATTAATTTATATTTGATATAAATTAATTAGAAGAAGAAAAAAAAATAATTATTTTGGGTTAAGAACTCAAAATTAAGACACAGGGGCATTTTGGTCATTTCACAGTGTGACACGTGGCACCATGAGATGGTGACACATGATGTAACACCCTCCCGGTAGCCACTCCGTACATTCTACTGTTCCGGTGACCAGTGTCGGTCCGGACAGCTAGAACGTCCGGAAAAATATTTAAACTAAAGTCAGGAACCATAATTAACTCAAATATTAATAAGAAAAATTTAGGAAAAATTTTAGAAATAAAATACAACCAAGTCAAATGAGCCGGTGCCCAAGCGATGGGTAACCAGAGGGAAGTTGCGGTTCTTGCAACTAGGAGCCCTAGACCCGGGGAAAAATTCATAAAATAATTTTTGGGACTCCAGAGAAGGGTCATTGAGGTTCCTATGGCATTAGAATGCCAAGAAAATATTTAGAAAAATTTTTCAATCTGCAGACAATAATTTTGACCCGTTAAGCCAAACGGAGGGCATTTTGGTCATTTCGCCTTCAGAGGCAATTTTTGGCCGACTTGTCCAGTTGAGTAAATAATTATTATGACATAAAATGTGAATAAATATTGCTAAAAATTAAATTGAAAATAAGTAGAGAAGAAAAGAATAGAAAATGAGATAAAAGGCCCATTTATGACATATTATGATGTCATTTAAAAGCTCCCTCCAATCACAATTAAATAACCATGTAATTAACTAATAAAAGAGAGAAATAAAGACCAAAGAAATTAAAAAGAAAACAGCCATCTTCTTCTTCCCCAAACCCGTCGAAATTCATGCCCTATACCAAACCTCCATTAACACTTCAACAAGCTCCCTTTCTCTCTTTGTTTCACCATAAACCCTAGACACCTTTCATTAAAACTTGTCCATACCTCTTGGGAAAGTGTTTGGCAGCCTAGAAAAGGAAAGAAAGTGAAGTTTGAGCTTGGAAAATTATGCCCTACAAGAGGTTAGTTCTTATTTATGTATATATTTCTTTTATTCCATGTTAGGGACTTGAAATTAGTATGAAATTGTAAATTAAATGGGCTAAAACTCATGTGTATGTATACCATGGAATTCGACAGCCCTAAGGAAGGAATGATTTTGATTGTCTTGATGGACTTAGAGTGGACTAGAGATGATGTTTAAGGCATATATATACATGGATAATGAATTACTGTGCTAACTAGGGTATCTTGTGTGAATTGAAATGGGAAGCTAGGGTTTTGGGAGTAAAACTTGGACTTGGCTTATGAAATGGTGAGTGAACATTCTAATGGTCAATTAGTGACCATTTGAGGTAAGTTGACCATAATTTGAAGTGAATTATGGCATTGTAAACAGATTTGGTAGGCTGCCTAGGGTAACCAGCAGGGTGGCTGTGAGTCCAGCCCACTTGGACAGCCATAACTTTGGCTGTGTAAGTTCAATTGGTGTTTGGCCAATTGCACATGAAACTAGACATATAATGGCACAATTTTTCTGAAGAAACCACGCCCAAAAGACCAAAGCAAGTGGACCAAAAGTTGGCCCCAATCCGGATACCCTGCATTCAGAGTCTGCAGAATGACCAAATGAACAGTAACTGTTCATTTGGCCATAACTCACTGTAGAATGGTCAAATTGACCTGAAATTTTACAGCAACAAGATAAGATATAGACAAACAACTTTCATGAAGAAACCTACCCTAAAATATGACCAGAACCTATCCAACAAGGCAGTGGCATTCACTATTCATGGTACTATAGATTTGGTAAATTCTGCAGTTTTCCAATCCGGCCAGCTGTGGTTTTTGGACCATATCTGGAGCTACAAAACTCCAAATGGAGTGATTCAAAAAAGGAAATTTAACTAGACAAAATAAAGAACAACTTTCATGTTTACCATTTCCTCAAATTTCCACTGTAACAGTCCTTAATGGAACAGTAAATCTATGGCACAAAAACTGAAAATTCTGCCCCTTAGTGCTAAGTTTGGAAATGGATTTGGTGATTAATTCCAACAAGTTTTAAATGCAAAATGTGGTACATTGGGAGTGTTAAAATCAATGCACCTATTTTCTATCCAAAAGTCAACATTTTTGTTGACTAATAAAATGAATAGTGACACCAAAACTTGAAATTCAAAAATTGAAGAATTTAAAAGTATCAAATGCCCTGGTATACCTAACTAGATTGGTTTGGATAGTTTGGCATGCCAATAGGGTTCGATTAGCGATCGCACATGGCATTATGCCATTCAGTGATTTTATGGCTTTTAGCCATTTTGATATTGTATTGAGATTTGGCCTCGTGCCTAATATTGTTCTGACTTGTTAGTACTCATTTGCACACGGAGATGCACATGTGACCGATGGTGTGACGGCGAGGTACTAGATACCCGGTGCGGTTTACCGTTTATCGATCCGATCATTCAGTATAGGTTACTTGGGCAACCAAATGAATGAAAGTGGACAAAGTTAACGAAATAAATGGATATATAAATACAAAACAAATAAGACATATACATTCAATACATATTTCTTTTCTGCTATTTCCTGTTGTTTTATTATTGCACCACTAAGCATTATTGCTTAGCGCGTTGCTTTTGCCACGCGTGAGGTTCCGGAGAGATGCGATCGTGAGCCCAGAGACCGCAGACGGGTGAGTCCATCCCGACTCTGCATAGTGTCCGTGTCACCTCACCATCCACAGTGCATTGGTAGGACACTAGGTCTCATTTTGATATTTTGTAACTAATTTTTATTTTCTCATATGTATTTGAACTTATGTAATGTATTTTGATGTTCATGTAAATAATGAAAATTGTGGTTATGAATGTAAAATTTGAGTATTTATTTATTTCTTGTATATGAGCATCATGAGAATGAATGTTTGAGTAATGGAAAGGTTGTTGAAAATTATATTGAGGCTTTGTTGATAAAATGGAGTTGGGATTGTTTGGAAATGAGTTTGGAAGTTTTTTTCACAGGTTTCGAAGAACGGTTTTCTCCATTTATAGCCGGTACTCCGCTGGATTTTCTATAAAATTTTCGGAACCCCAAATAAATTATAATTTCAATAGAGTGTGCCGGTACACCGTGTGGCATTGCTTACTCAGATATACTGTACACGGGTAAGGGGTGTCACATTTAGTGGTATCAGAGCACGGTTTAGGCATTTCTGGGCCTAAATTGAGTCCATACCATGCATTGCATTTGTAAGAGTCGAGGTGACACTAATGCAGATCTGTTTGTCTTTCTTATTTTGAATAGGATATGGACCCTTCATCTCAGAGGGCAGTTGAGGAGGAAGTGGAGAGTCATGCTCCACTGCGGCCAGTGAGGCTGGGGTATGGGAGAACTGCTCACTTGACTCAAGTAGAGCCTGCTCAGCCTCCACAGGCCATGTTCCATCAAATGGCCGAATTCTTTAGACAAATGGCCGGGGTAATGCCAGCACCACCACCACCACCTCCACAACCGAAATCACATTTGGAAAAACTGAGAAAGTTTGGAGCAGTGGACTTCTATGGCAAGAGAGAAGATGATTACATTGCGTAGAAAATTGGTTGACAGAGCAGTGAGTTTTAAAACAACTCCACTGCACTCTAGAGCAAAATCTAGAAGCTGCTGTATCTCTGCTGCAAGACGATGCATATGAGTGGTGGGATACTGTGTCCAGTGAAGTACAGCCAAGAATAGTGACTTGGGACTTCTTTCTCTCCGAATTTAAGAAGAAATATGTGGGTAGTGTATACCTGGAAGAGAGAAGAAGAGAGTTCATGTCTGAGGCGAGACAGTGTCGATGGTGAGTATGAGAAGGAATTCGTCAGATTAAGCCGCTATGGAAGGGAGATAGTCCCTAATGAGGCCGAGAGGTGCAAGAGATTTGAAGAGGGATTAAATGACAATATAAAGATCATGATCACTGCCTTGGGAATTACAGACTTCACCAAGTTAGTGGAAGCTGCAATAAAAGTTGAAAAAGTAAGAATCAGTGAGCAGACTAGAAGAGAGAGACAGCAGAAGAGGGGCCCAGGTCAGTCTAGTTCAGCTCCTGCATTTGGGAAGAAGTTCAAGGGTCCGCCTGCACAGAGTTCAGGTCAGCCACAAGGTCAGAGTCAATCTCAGGGGCCCAGGCCACAGTTTACCCCTAGGAGAGGTCAGTCCACACCATCAGTGGGCAGCTCTCCAGGGATGGGGTTCAGGGGACCAGCCCCAGCATCTTCTGCATGTCCACACTGCCTGAAGTGGCACAAGGGGGAGTGTTGGAGAGTGACTGGTGCCTGTTTAAGGTGTGGGTCAACAGAGCATCAGTTGAAGAACTGTCCAAGTAGAACCACTACAGCTGCTCCAACACAAGCAGACAGACCTGCTCCTGCACCACAAAGGGGTAGAAAGTCTGGAAAATCTGACGCAGTGGGACCATCTCAGAGGCCTGCATCTGAGCCAGCAGAGAGGTCAGATAACAGACCACCTGCCAGAGCTTATGCCTTGAGAGCTCAGGAGGAGCAAGATGCCCCGGATGTCATCAGGGGTACGTTCTCCCTCTACAATACATCTGTGCATGCATTGGTGGATCCAGGATCCACTCATTCATACATCTGCATCAACCTACCCGTAGAAAGGGGGATACTAGTAGGGGAGAGTGACCAAGACATTCTGGTCACTAATCCATTGGGCCACAGTGTAGTGGTGAACAAAGTGTACAAGGGTTGCCCGTTAAAGATTCAGGGGTATGAATTCTTGGCAGACCTGATTAAGTTGCCCTTCCACGAGTTTGACGTGATTTTGGGAATGGACTGGTTGTCACGTCATCAGGCAATAGTTGATTGCAAATTGAAGAGAATTTCTCTGAAAACTTCTGAGGGTAATGAGATCACTGTTGTGGGTGAAAGGACAGATTTCCTGTCCAATGTTATCTCAGCCATAGCTGCAAGAAAACTGATGAGAAAAGGCTGTGAAGCCTACCTAGCACATGTGGTGGATACTAAGCAGGCTAAGCCAAACCTGAGTGATATACCCACAGTAAGAGACTTCCCAGAGGTATTTCCTGAAGAATTGCACAGTTTGCCACCGAAAGGAAGTTGAATTTGCTATTGAGACAACTGCACAAAGACCCATTTCCATTGCTCCTTATAGGATGGCACCCATCTGAATTGAGGGAGTTGAAAACTTCGGTTGCAAGAGTTGCTTGATAAGGGGTTCATACGCCCGATGTGTCACCATGGGGAGCTCTGTCTTTGTTGTGAAAAAGAAGGATGGGACTTTGAGGCTTTGCATTGATTACCGTGATTGAATAAAGTGTGATGAAGAACAAATATCCGTTGCCTAGAATTGATGATCTGTTTGATCAGTTGAAGGGAGCAGGAGTATTTTCTAAAATTGATCTCAGATCAGGGTATCATCAGTTGAGGGTGAAGGATGCAGATGTGCCAAAGACTGCATTCAGGACCCGATATGGGCATTATGAGTTCTTAGTGATGCCCTTTGGCCTAACAAATGCACCAGCGGCATTTATGGACCTTATGAACTGTATCTTCCATCCACACTTAGATCGGTTCATAGTGGTCTTTATTGATGATATTTTGGTGTATTCCAAGACCAGGGAAGAACATGATGAGCATTTGAGGATTGTTCTGCAAACCCTGAGAGAAAAAAAGCTGTATGCTAAGTTGTCCAAGTGTGACTTTTGGTTGAATGAGATTGCATTCCTTGGACACATAGTGTCAGCTGATGGGATTAGGGTGGATCCCAAGAAAATAGAAGCAGTGATAGAATGGAAGCCTCCCAGGAATACAACTGAGGTCAGAAGTTTCTTGGGGCTAGTTGGGTATTACAGGAGATTTGTGAAGGGATTTTCCTTAATAGCTGCTCCAATGACCAAGTTGTTACACAAGAATGTCAGATTTGACTGGAATGACAAGTGTCAGACTAGTTTTGAGAAGTTGAAGGCTATGTTGATAGAGGCACCAGTGTTAACACAGCCAGTGTCAGGAAAGGACTTTGTGGTCTACAGTGATGCCTCACATAATGGGTTAGGGTGTGTATTGATGCAAGAAGGGAAGGTGGTCGCTTATGCTTCCAGGCAGCTAAGGCCACATGAACAGAATTACCCTACCCATGATTTAGAGCTTGCAGCAATTATCTTCGCACTGAAAATATGGAGGCATTACTTGTATGGTGAAAAGTGCTACATTTACACGGACCACAAGAGTCTGAAATACTTGCCAACCCAGAAGGAGCTCAACCTTAGACAGAGGCGATGGATTGAGTTCCTGAAGGACTATGATTGTGTAATTAACTACCATCCTGAGAAGACAAATGTAGTTGCTGATACTTTGAGTAGAAAATCAATGACAGCTTTGAGATCATTGAATGCCCATCTATCTTTCGTTCGAGATGGAGCTATTTTGGCTGAGTTGCAAGTGAGGCCAAACACTCATTCTGACAGATTTTAGATGGGCAAAAGGCAGATGAAAAGTTAATGGCTATTATGAGCAAAATCTCAGAGGGAAAAGCAACTGACTATGAGGTGAAAGCAGATGGGTGTCTGTACTACAAAGGAAGACTGTGTGTACCAGATGATGGGGAATTGAAGGCCAGTATTTTGAAAGAGGCACATACCAGTGTTTATGCTATGCACCCAGGGAGTACAAAGATGTATCATGATCTGAAGCTTCAATATTGGTGGCCTGGTATGAAGAAGGACATAGCTAACTATGTGACTAAATGCTTGACATGTCAGCAAGTCAAGGCAGAACATCAAGTTCCATCGGGTTTGCTACAGCCTATACGCATACCTGAATGGAAATGGGATCGGGTCACCATGGATTTTGTAAGTGGTCTACCTCTCACCCAGAAGAAACATGATGCAGTATGGGTGATAGTGGATAGATTGACGAAGTCAGCACACTTTCTGCCAGTTAGGACTGACTACTCACTGGAGAAGTTAGCAGAATTATATATCAGTGAGATAGTTAGACTGCATGGAATTCCACTTTCCATCATATCTAATCGAGACCCAAGGTTTATATCGAGATTTTGGAAGAAGTTGCATGAATCCTTGGGTACACAACTCCACTTCAGCACAGCTTTCCATCCTTAGACGGATGGGCAATCCTAAAGAGTAATCCAGGTCCTTGAGGATATGCTGAGGAGTTGTGTCATTGAATTTGAGGGAAGTTGGGATAGATACCTCCCACTGGCAGAATTTGCATACAACAATAGCTACCAAGCTAGCATCGAAATGGCCCCATATGAAGCACTATATGGGAGAAAATGTAGAACTACAGTGTGCTGGACTGAATTGGGCGAAGACAAACTGGTAGGGCCAGACCTGGTGAAACAGACTGAAGAGAAAGTAAAACTAATCAAAGCCAATTTGAAGGTTGCCTCAGACAGACAGAAATCTTATGCCGACCTGAAGAGAAAAGAAATAGAATATGCGGTTGGCGACAAAGTGTTCCTCAAGGTGTCATCGTGGAAGAAGGTATTGAGGTTTGGAAGAAAAGGTAAGTTGAGCCCTAGGTTCATTGGCCCATATGAAGTCATTGAACATGTGGGTCCAGTGGCCTATAGGCTAGCTTTACCACCAGAGCTGGACAAGATCCACAATGTGTTCCACGTGTCCATACTCAGAAGATACCGCTCAGATCCTTCACATGTCATCTCCAGGGAAGAAATTGAAATACAACCGGATATGACATATGAAGAAGAACCTCTACAGATTCTGGCTCGGGAAGTAAAAGAATTGAGGAATAAGCAGATTCCACTGGTGAAAGTGCTTTGGAGGCACCACAACACCGAGGAGGCAACTTGGGAAAGTGAAGAGACGATGAGGCAACAGTTCCCTCAACTGTTTGCATCAGGTAAATTTCGAGGACGAAATTTAAATTAGAGGGGAAGAGTTGTAACACCCTCCCATTAGCCACTCGTACATTCTCTTGCAGGTGACCAATGTCGGTCCGGACAGCTAGAACGTCCGGAAAAATATTTAAACTAAAGTCAGGAACCATAATTAACTCAAATATTAATAAGAAAAATTTAGGAAAAATTTTAGAAATAAAATACAACCAAGTCAAATGAGCCGGTGCCCAAGCGATGGGTAACCAGAGGGAAGTTGCGGTTCTCGCAACTAGGAGCCCTAGACCCGGGGAAAAATTCATAAAATAATTTTTGGGACTCCAGAGAAGGGTCATTGAGGTTCCTATGGCATTAGAATGCCAAGAAAATATTTAGAAAAATTTTTCAATCGGTACAGACAATTTTGACCCGTTAAGCCAAACGGAGGGCATTTTGGTCATTTCGCCTTCAGAGGCAATTTTTGGCCGACTTGTCCAGTTGAGTAAATAATTATTATGACATAAAATGTGAATAAATATTGCTAAAAATTAAATTGAAAATAAGTAGAGAAGAAAAGAATAGAAAATGAGATAAAAGGCCCATTTATGACATATTATGATGTCATTTAAAAGCTCCCTCCAATCACAATTAAACAACCATGTAATTAACTAATAAAAGAGAGAAATAAAGACCAAAGAAATTAAAAAGCAAACATCCATCTTCTTCTTCCCCAAACCAGCCGAAATTCATGCCCTAGACCAAACCTCCATTAACACTTCAACAAGCTCCCTTTCTCTCTTTGTTTCACCATAAACCCTAGACACCTTTCATTAAAACTTGTCCATACCTCTTGGGAAAGTGTTTGGCAGCCTAGAAAAGGAAAGAAAGTGAAGTTTGAGGTTGGAAAATTATGCCCTACAAGAGGTTAGTGCTTATTTATGTATATATTTCTTTTATTCCATGTTAGGGACTTGAAATTAGTATGAAATTGTAAATTAAATGGGCTAAAACTCATGTGTATGTATACCATGGAATTCGATAGCCCTAAGGAAGGAATGATTTTGATTGTCTTGATGGACTTAGAGTAGACTAGAGATGATGTTTAAGGCATATATATACATGGATAATGAATTAGTGTGCTAACTAGGGTATCTTGTGTGAATTGAAATGGGAAGCTAGGGTTTTGGGAGTAAAACTTGGACTTGGCTTATGAAATGGTGAGTGAACATTCTAATGGTCAATTAGTGACCATTTGAGGTAAGTTGACCATAATTTGAAGTGAATTATGGCATTGCAAGCAGATTTGGTAGGCTGCCTAGGGTAACCAGCAGGGTGGCTGTGAGTCCAGCCCACTTGGACAGCCATAACTTTGGCTGTGTAAGTTCAATTGGTGTTTGGCCAATTGCACATGAAACTAGACATATAATGGTACAATTTTTCTGAAGAAACCATGCCCAAAAGACCAAAGCGAGTGGACCAAAAGTTGGCCCCAATCCGGATACCCTGCATTCAGAGTCTGCAGAATGACCAAATGAACAGTAACTGTTCATTTGTCCATAACTCACTGTATAATGGTCAAATTTACCTGAAATTTTTACAGCAACAAGATAAGATATAGACAAACAACTTTCATGAAGAAACCTACCCTAAATTATGACCAGAACCTATCCAACAAGGCAGTGGCATTCACTGTTCATGGTACTGTAGATTTGGTAAATTCTGCAGTTTTCCAATCCGGCCAGCTGTGGTTTTTGGACCATATCTGGAGCTACAAAACTCCAAATGGAGTGATTCAAAAAAGGAAATTTAACTAGACAAAATAAGGAACAACTTTCATGTTTACCATTTCCTCAAATTTCCACTGTAACAGTCCCTAATGGAACAGTAAATCTATGGCACAAAAACTGAAAATTCTGCCCCTTAGTGCTAAGTTTGGAAATGGATTTGGTGATTAATTCCAACAAGTTTTAAATGCAAAATGTGGTACATTGGGAGTGTTAAAACCAATGCACCTATTTTCTATCCAAAAGTCAACATTTTTGTTGACTAATAAAATGAATAGTGACACCAAAACTTGAAATTCAAAAATTGAAGAATTTAAAAGTATCAAATGCCCTGGTATACCTAACTAGATTGGTTTGGATAGTTTGGCATGCCAATAGGGTTCGATTAGCGATCGCACATGGCATTATGCCATTCAGTGATTTTATGGCTTTTAGCCATTTTGATATTGTGTTGAGACTTGGCCTCGTGCCTAATATTGTTTCTGACTTGTTAGTATTACTGCTGCACGGGAGATGCACATGTGACCGATGGTGTGACGGCCCGAGGTACTAGATACCCAGTGCCAGTTTACCCGTTTATCCAGTCCAGTCGTTCAGTATAGGTTACTTGGGCAACCAAATGAATGAAAGTGGACAAAGTTAACGAAATAAATGGATATATAAATACAAAACAAATAAGACATATACATTCAATACATATTTCTTTTCTGCTATTTCCTGTTGTTTTATTATTGCACCACTAAGCATTATTGCTTAGCGCGTTGCTTTTGCCATGCGTAGGTTCTGGAGATACTGATCGTGAGCCCAGTAGACCGCAGACTGGGTGAGTCCATCCTGCAGCTCTGCATAGTGTCCGTGTCACCTCACCATCCACAGTGCATTGGTAGGACACTAGGTCTCATTTTGATATTTTGTAACTAATTTTTATTTTCTCATATGTATTTGAACTTATGTAATGTATTTTGATGTTCATGTAAATAATGAAAATTGTGGTTATAAATGTAAAATTTGAGTATTTATTTATTGCTTGTATATGAGCATCATGAGAATGAATGTTTGAGTAATGGAAAGGTTGTTGAAAATTATATTGAGGCTTTGTTGATAAAATGGAGTTGGGATTGTTTGGAAATGAGTTTGGAAGTGTTTTTCACAGGTTCCGAAGAACGGTTTTCTCCATTTATAGCCGGTACTCTGCCGGATTTTATATAAAATTTTCGGAACCCCAAATAAATTATAATTTCAATAAATGACTTAAATAAATAATATTCCACAAGTTATATACAAAACTATGATAAAAATTAATTAAGGTAAAATAGAGTGTGCCGGTACACCGTGTGGCATTGCTTACTTGGATATACTGTACACGGGTAAGGGGTGTCACACATGAGATTACACATAAGCTTGCCAAATGTTTTTTAATTATGTAAGATGATTAAAATCAAGATTAAATATAGGTTTGACACTTGGCACAATGTGATTGGGTCACTTAAACTTAGAGCTAATCAAAGGGTGACATGTGGCAAGGGTTTAATGTGCTAACCTAGCTATTTAAGTGTTGTTATGAAAAGAAAAAGCAACCAGCAGCCACTCCTCTCCTTTGTCACGCCACTTTGAGGCTTTTCATCTATTCTTCTTCATCTCTCATCAATTCAAAGAGATTAGCCATCAATCTCTTGAATTAAGAACGCTAGAAATTGTTTCTAGTTTCCTGTTTACATCTCTAATCTCTTAAAAGGCAGAACTTGAATTTCTAATTAATAGAAAAAGCTTTAGAAGCTGTTCAAGGGCTGCCATAGGTGTTCTTGGTGTGGACAAGCTAGAGGGACAACATCTGGTGTCCTGAAGATGAATCTTAAAGGCGCAGACACGCTGCAGTGCATCAAGAGGTTAGTGTAATCATTCTTGATTTAATCTAGGGTTCTAAAATTAATCTGATTAATTTTAAAATCTTAAATGGCAAATACAGATCCAAAAACATATTGAAAGAGTTTTAATATGTTGTTTATCATTGAAATCAAATAGATAAAAATAAATCTTGCATGATGCATGTGACCCTAGGTGAAAATTTTTGAATTCAATGGTATAAACTTGTGTTTTTTACGGTTCCGTTCCTTCAGATCCACACTATCACCTCTAATACTTTCTTGCCCTATGTGATACATTCAAGATGAATGGTGTTTCTGAGGATGCCATAAGACTTAAAGCACTCTCATTCTCTCTTAGAGATAAAGCAAGAAAGTGGTTGCTATCTCAACTAGCAGGATCATTCGCCAACTGGTAGACCTTTCACAAACCATTTTAGCAAGATACTTCCCAGTTGCGAAGACTACTAAATTGAGAATAGAACTGAACATATTCAAATAAAGGGACATTGTCACTTTATAATGCATGGGAAAGTTACAAAAACCTTCAGAGAGTGTGCCCACACCATGGCATTCAGAATTGGCTCCTAATTTAGAACTTCTACAATGGTTTATATAATCAACAAGGAGCACAGTAGATTCGGCAGCTAGTGGAGACCTGATGAAGAAGACAACCATAGAAACTCTTAAACTTCTGAAGAGAGTTGCATATTATAACTACGAGTGGTCAAATGAGAAAGGAGACATAAGGAGAATAGTAGGAGTGTTAGAACTTAATGCTCTTAGCATGATTAATGCACAATTTGATCAGCTCATAAAGAGGCTTAACAGAATGCAAGCCAACATAATTGGAACCAATATTGGTACCTGTGAACATTGTAGAAGAGGACACCTAAGCTCAGAATGTAAAAACGATAGTGAGTTATCCACAGAACAGATGACTATGTGAATAATAATGGGAACTTTAATCAAAGGGCAGCCAACAATCCTTATTCCAACACTTACAACCCTGGATGGATGAACCACTAAAATTTCTCATGATCAAACTCACAGAATCAACAGAATCAGCCAATAAATAGATAGCAAGGATATAGACTAGTACCATCAGGCTTTCAGAACAGAGGTCAGAACATGATTCAACCATCACTACCTTCTCAACCTTAATAGCCAGAACCAAAGTTAATTGTGGAATCCATGATGGAAAGTTTCTTATCAACTCAGCAATAACAAAATGAGATGATTAAACAACTGACTTCCAAAATGGACCAATTGGCTGCACACAACAAAATGCTTGAGAACCAGATAGCTTAGTAAACCAGTTCTTCAAGTAAGGCCATTAGTAAATTACCTAGTCAATCGAAGATCAACCTAAAGGAGCAATACGAGAGAGTTACCTTAAGGAGTGGTAGAATGCTTGAGGACCAAAGGCCAAAACCAAAAGAGAAAGCAATAGAAGAGGCCTCCAGTGAAACTGACACTCAAGCAAAGGAAAATGACACACAAGTAGACATAAGCAAAGAGTAGAAGGAGGAAAAGAAGGAAGAGAAAAAGGAGCTATCTAAGCCTCATTAACCACCATTACCTTTTCCTCAAAAATTCCAGATGGCCAAATTAGACAAGCATTTTAGGAAATTTTAGAAGTTTTACAGAAACTCTATATCAACATTCCCTTCATAGATGCTCTATCTCAGATGCTATCATCTGCTAAGTTTTTAAAGGAGATACTTTTAAACAAGGGGAAGCTTAATGACTATATAGTAGCTCTTATAGTGGAATGCAGTGTAATTTTACTAAACAAACTACCTCCAAAGTTAAAAGATCTTGGAAGCTTCTTAATACTTGTCTAATTAGCAACATGAATACAAGGCCCTTTGTGACTTGGGAGCTAGTTTTAGTCGATGCCCCTGTCTATTTGCCAAAAGCTGAATGTTGGAGAACTCAAACCGATAATTTCATTAAAACTAACGAACAAATCTATCAAGTACTCAATACGAATTCTAGAGAACATCCCTATAAAGGTCAGCAAATTTTTTATACTAGTCGACTTTGTTGTTTTGGAAATGGAGGAGGATATTCAAATTCCCATAATCTTGGAAAGACCTTTCTTAGCAACTATCGAAGCTATCATAGATGTTAAAAATGGGCAATTGACTCTCAAAGTGGGAGAAGATGAAATGGAATTGAACTTGTTTTAAGCCATGAAACAAAATCCATACATGGATGATATAATTGATGAGATAGTTGAAGAGGAGTTCAATAAGAGATATCCAGAAAACCTTCTAGAAGTTTGTATTATGCACAGTGGTACTATAAAAGATGAAAATAAGGAAATTGCAGCAATTGCACAATCATTAAAAGCTAGCCCACCATTATCATTGGCTCAAGCACTTGAAATGGAGGAGTTAAAGCAAACTTTAGCCAGGTCAACACCAAATGGCAAGGAGACAGCATAACAAGTAGAAGTCAAGCCTTTTCCTTCCACTCTCAAGCATGCATTTCTTAGCTCAAACTCCACTTATCCTTTAATAATCAATGCTAGTCTAACAGAACAAGAGGAAGAAAAATTATTGAGGGAATTAAGAACCCATAGGAAAAATATTGGGTATAAAATAAAGGACTTAAAAGGGATTAGTCCTTCCATTTGTATGCATAGGATACTTATGGAAGAAAATAGTAGACCTACCATAAAGTACCAGAGGAGACTTAACCCAAATATGAAAGAAGTGGTAAGGAAAGAAATCTTCAAACTATTAGATGTAGGAGTAATTTACCCTATTTTTGATAGTAAATAGGTTAGTCCAATATATGTAGTACCTAAGAAAGGTGGGATAACTATAATGAAAAATGAAAATAATGAGTTAATTCCTATAAAGACTGTCACCGGTTAGTGAATATACATTGACTATAGAAAGCTGAATAGTGCCACCCAGAAAGACCATTTCCCTCTGCCGTTTAGTGACCAAATGCTTGAGAGACTAGCTAAGCATTCACACTTCTGTTACCTAGATGGGTACTATGGATTTTTCCAAATCCCAATTCACCTAGAAGACTAGGAAAAGACCACTTTTTCATGCCCCTATGGTACTTTTGCATATCAGAGAATGCCTTTTGATCTATGTAATGTCCTCGCTACTTTTTAAAGATGCCTGATGGCTATTTTCTCTGATTTCATTGAAAATATAATGGAAGTATTTATGGCTGATTTCTCTTCTGTCTATGGAACTACTTTTGATGAATGTCTGACTAATCTTTCTGAAGTGTTACAAAGATGTGAGAAATCAAACTTAGTACTGATTAGGAGAAATACCACTTCATCGTAAGAGAAGGCATAGTTCGTAGTCACTTAGTTTCAGAAAGAGGCATAGACGTGGACAAAGCAAAGATTGAAATCATAAAGAAGATGCCACCTCCAACATTAGTCAAAAGAGTGTGAAGCTTTTTGGGACATGTAAAATTCTATAAAAGATTCATTAAAATTTTCTCCAAAATAGCTAAGCCATTGACAAACTTGTTAAATCAATATGTGCCCTTTGATTTTGATGAAAATTGCCTTGCTTCTTTTTGTGGGATAAAGGAAGCACTAATCTCAATGCCAATAACGCAACCTCCAAACTAGAAGTTACCCTTTGAGATCATGTGTGATGTAAATGACTATACAGTAGGAGCAGTTCTTAGGCAAAGAAAAGACAATAAGGTACATGCTATCTACTATGCTAGCAAGACGCTTGATGACTCATAGATCAACTATGCTACTGCATAAAAGAAATTTCTAGCTATTGTATTTGTGATTGACAAATTTAGATACTACCTAGTTGGATTAAAAGTCATTGTATATACAGACCATACAGCTCTTTGGTATCTCTTGAACAAGAAAGAGGCAAAACCAAGGATATTCAAGTGGATACTTCTCCTATAGAAATTTGACTTGAAAATTAAAGACAAAAAGGAATTGAAAATGTAGTAGCCAATCATCTCTTTAGGCTGAAGTAAGAAGAAAGGGGAGACATGGTTAAAGATTCACCAATGAATGACTCCTTTCTAGATGAACACCTCTTATCCATAACTCAACCCCCATGGTATGTAGATATAGTCAACTATCTTATCTGTAGAGTGCTATCACCAAATATGTCCTACTAATAGAGAAAGAAGTTCTTATTTGATATAAGGGACTGTACTTGGGAAAAGCCTCTGTTATATAAGAGATGCAATGATGGTCTTATTAGAAGATGCATCCCAGAGGAGGAAGTAAAAAGCATACTCCAGCATTGTCATTCCTCACCTTAGGGAGGACACTTTAGCATAATAAAGACTGCAGCAAAGATAATCCAAGCAAGTTTTTATTGGCCATCCTTGTTCAAAGATGTAAGAAACTTTGTGCTTACATATGGTCAATACCAAAAGATCGAGAATATATCAAGAAGGAACGAGATGCCCCTATAAGGAATACTTGAAGTTGAGCTTTTTGATCTATGGGAGATAGACTTTATGGGTCCATTCCCATCTTCACTTGGGAATAAGTATATCCTAGTTAATGTGGATTAATAGGTGGAAGCAATAACCTCACCAACCAATGATGCAAGAGTGGTAATCAAATTCCTGAAGAAGTATATCTTTACAAGACATGGGACACCAAGAGCCATAATCAATGATACAGGAAGTCACTTCTGCAATAGCCAATTTGAAGGTCTACTCAAGAAATATGAAGTGACTCATAAAGTGGCAACACCATACTACCCATAAACAAGCAAGCAAGTGAACATTTTAAATAGGGAGTTGAAGAGAATACTCGAGAAAACAGTGAATCGCTCAAGAAAATATTGGTCCTTGAAACTTGATAATGCACTGTGGGCCTACCATACATCCTTCAAAACACTCATTAGAATTACCCCTTTCTGCTTAGTCTTTGGGAAATCATGCCACCTTCCTTTCAAGCTTGAACACAAGGCTTATTGGGCAATAAAATAATGAATTTTGACTAGAAAAGTGTTGGAGAAAAGGAGCTTCTACAGCTCAATGAGTTAGAAGAAATTAGGCAAGATGCCTATGAAAATGCACAGATTTATAAATAAAGGACAAAGAACTGGCATAACAAGCACATCACAAGCTGAGAGATAAAAGAAGGAGACCTTATCTTGTTATTCAACTCTAGATTGAAGCTATTCCCTAGAAAATTAAGATCTAGATGGTCCGAACCTTTCAGAGTCTTGCAAGTCTTCTCTTATGGAGTAGTGAAAGTATGGAGTGAAACATCAATAGCATTCAAAGTTAATGGACAGTGCCTAAAGCGATACTTCTCCGAAGAACCTATCGAGAAAGGAATGACACACTCCTTTGCTGATCCATCTACCCCTTAATGAGCCAATCAGTGCAGTCAAGCTAAAGATTATAAACAAGCGCTCCTTAGGAGGCAATCCAAGTTTTTAAAGCTTTAATTTCTTTTTCTTCTACTTTTGCATTCTTTTTCTTTTTCTTTTACTGCATACCCCTAACCAAGCTCTAACCTTAAATTATTTTAAGTAAAGAGAGGAGTAGCAAAAATCTGAAAGAATGATGGACTGGAATAAGGGGACAAAGCCACGTAGAAGAAGCGGATCTCAATCAAGAAAGTTTTGTTACTTGCTAATTCTATGCCATATTAACATACTTAGAATTGAAGTAGCATAGGGATGGAAATTAAATAGGGTATCATCGTGCATTTAAAGTACTATTTTATAGAGTTTTTAGTAGCTAAGTAGTGAAACACAACCTAACACAACTTAGAGAACCTAAGAAACATGAGAATTCCAAGTTTAAAAGTTACATGGGCTACCCCATGCATCAAAGCATGCCCTGTATAACTTGGAAAACTCAAAGAAAAAAAGGGAAAAAACTATATAAAGTTACATGGGGTACCTTGTAATACCCTCACTTTAGATAGTCTGTACATTCTACTGTTCAGGTGACTAATGTCTGTTCGGATAGCCAGAATGTCTGGAACTATATTTAAACTAGAGTGGGGAGTCATAAATAAACCAAATAATGATAAGAAAAATTAAGGAAAAATTTAAGCAATGAAATGCACAAAGGTTAAATGTCACACCTATTCCCTTGTAAGGTATGACATGTTCCCATAGCATACCTAATGATTTACCAAACTACACCTACCGATAACCCATTAATTATGCTACAAGGGATTTTAAACAAATCATAGCTTTTTATCTTATCAATTCTTTTGCGAAAAACTGCATGGGAATAGTTAAAATTCAATGTAAACATTCATTGGAAATAATGATAGACTAAATATTACAAAAGTTACATTTCTATAAGTCTCAAAATAAAATACAAATAGTTATAAACTCAAAATGTGATAGCAATGTAATGCTTTTAAATATAAACTGCTCAATGTCTGTACATCCATACACATAGGTACAAAATACATCAAAAGGAAATTACAGGGGTATACCTACGATATATACCCACAATCAAAACTAAAATGCTGCTTTCATGTCTCTCACTGGGCAGCCTTCTCCTTTCCCTTACCTGCGACAGCATAAATAAGCTATCACTAAGTATATCACTCAGTGGTGCACAACTAATAACTTTAAAACTTACGGTAAAACACAACTTGTCAAAACATAAGAAATTATATATTTGCATAATCATGATAGCATCACAAACTTTCTGAGTCCATAAGAATCATTTATTGAAATCACATTTCGAATGAAAAATCATACTTTACAAATCACCATTCACAAAGCATAAGTGTTGCCAATATCAACACACAGTTTAGACCATGATAGAAAATTTCATGATCAATGCTGTGTTGTACACCACGACAAAGCAATCTCAACCTCACTAACCGTTATTAATGAGGGAACGGCTAGCTAGCTAATGAGTACTCATATAGTCTCACCCTACTAACCGTTATTAATGGGGGGACATAATCATATCAAATATCAAAACCCAAGTAGCCGTTACTACTGAGGAGTTCCGAATGGACTGTCATGCTAATTGTGGTTTCAAAACAATTTTCAAGAGTTTCTAAATCAATAATCACATTTGCAAAACAATAAACATATTCAAATCATCATAAAACCCATAGAGGGGTTGCAACAAACAAATTTCTCAAATGCGAGAGAGAAACCATATTTCATTCAAAGTAAAATCGTTCAAAGCAAACTCATTCAAATAAATACATTCCAAATAATTTACAAGTTTAAAAATGAAGAAAAAGGTTAGTTGTGCACAAACCTTCAATGAACTTCTTTATCTTTACTTACTTCTCCTTGTCCGTCCCAAACTCTTTCTCTACTAAAAATACACAAATAGAATACCTCAATACTCATCTCAATTGCTGCCAAGTACTCATTACATGAATGTCTAATGTATCCCAAGTTAGCTTTGTAAATTTTAAAGAGTTTTGGATTTTAGATAGCTTGGTGCCTCAATTTTTGAACTCAATTTTTACCTAGTTCCAATCATAATTTGGTGAGGTGTTCTTCATGAACATTGTCCCTTTAGGTCTCATCTTTAGTTCCATTTTTGAATCACCTCATTTGGAGTTGTGTAGCCAAAGTTATAGTTAAATAAATTTTAGTATTCATGTGGGGCTGATTCTGGCAGATTTGGTGACTTAGATTTGTCTAATAATTTGATTGAGTTAAGTTCATAATTTGGCCTTACATCCTTCATATGAAATGTTATACTATATTTTAGGTTTCCATCAGTTTAAGAATCATCTAAATTGGAGTTTTCTAGAGAAATTTATGACTATGCAAATATTACTATTTACGTTATTGTTCATTGTTCTGGCAGATTTATCAACTCAACTTTGCTCAGCAATTTGGTTGGGTTAAGTTCGTAATTAGGCTTCAAGTTCTTCATATGAAATGTTCTACTATGTTTCTATCGGTTTAAGAATCACCTAAATCGGAGTTTTCTAGAGAGAGTTACAGCCTTGCAAAGTTTACTGTTCATTTGGTAAATTTTCAGATTTCTAGATTTTGGCTTTTAGTTTCAAGGTTCATTTAGAGCAGTTTATGGTCATTTTCTAGGTAGGGTATCTTCATGAAAATTCTATCCCTATGTCTTAAGTTTCATTTCCAATTAGTTTCACACCAATTGGAGTTGTGTAGCTTAAGTTATGAGCTACCAAGCACACTGAACTTAGTATGCAAAATTCTGCCCTAAGGTTCAAATTTTCATTTCTTCAATTACTTTTACTAACCAACCTCAATTCACATTTAATTCACCCCAAATGACCATAATTTAACATTAACTATATCAATGGCACTTCTTAGCACAAAACCCCCACTTTTCCAACACCCAAGTTTGCAATTTTCCCTAATCCATGCCATTCCATTAATTCCTTCCACCAACTAATATCAACCCACATTCAATTCATGCTAAGTAGTCATAATTTAACATTACACACATCAATTTCACTCTTTAGCACCAAAGCCCTAATTTCTCCATGAACCCTAATCTTCCATAATTAAATTTATGCAAATCTCATGCAATTTCTTTACCCTAATTATGCATACCACTTCAACTAAGCTTGATTTCATCATTAATTACATTAAAATAAATCAAACCCTAATTTTTCTCAAATTGGCCAAAACCCTAGTTTAGGTTCTATGCATGATTCTCAATGCTTCCTCGTGAAATTTTCCATAATCAAACTTAATTCAAGGCTTGTATAACTAATTAAATAAGAAAAGAACTTACCTCTTAGAGAGAGTTTCCAATCTTCTAATTCTCTTTCAAAACTCTTGTTCTTCTTGCTTAAGTCCTTCAATTGAATAGCACTTTGATGTTTTCTACCATTTAGATAGGGAACCCATATAAGAAAAGTGGGGAAATCAAGAGTGGAGGGAGGTTGCAAATGGGGGAAATGAAGAAAAGAGAGAGAGAGGGAACGGGGAGATGGGTGGAGGCAATGGGGAGATTATACTTATTTATTCCTTTTTAACTAAATAATTAAGTTTAATTATTAAAAGCCCACAAGTCATTAATTTTAATTTTGTCATAATGAAAATGAAAATTTAAGTTTTCATTTCTTAAATTTTTCCTTACATATTTTTACTTGAATTTTTCTTTAAACTTTACCCCATAATTTAATTCATTAATTTCATTTAATTTAATTTACATTTTGGTCAAAAGTCAACTCTTGAAGTGAATTGATCGAAATACCGCTCATCGGGTCATAATCCTTCTTTTTCATAATACCCGATAAATCCTTAGGTCTTTGGTTCACTTAAATTTTTATTGTGTCTATCTCAATTTATTTCCCCTTTATTTTTAGTCCTCAAGGTGTCTTTGAATAGTACTAGTCACAGACCGAAAATAATACTATTTAGAGCTCGGAGGTTCAGGGCGTTACAATTCTCCCCTCCTTAAAAATAAAATTTTGTCCTCGAAATTTACCTGGTCTCAGTCTCCGAATAGCTGTGGGTGCTGCCTCCTCATGTCCTCCTCACGTTCCCATGTAGCCTCCTGGCCTGAGTGATGGTTCCACAGCACTTTGACCAGTGGTATCTACTTGTTCCTTAGCTGCTTCACCTCATGTGCCAAGATCTTTATGGGCTCTTCATCATATGTCAGGTCTGGATTCACCTCAATCTCCTCTGCTGGCAAAATGTGAGAGGGGTCTGATCTGTACCTCCTCGACATGGAGACATGGAAGACATTGTGAATCTTTTCTAACTTCGGAGGCAATGCAAGTCTATATGCCAATGGACCTACTCTTTCCAGAACCTCATATGGCCCAATGAAGCGAGGACTCAGTTTCCCTTTCCTACCAAACCTCATGATCTTCTTCCAAGGAGAAACTTTAAGAAATACTTTGTCACCCACATTATACTGAATATCTCTTCTCTTTAAATCAGTTTTGGACTTCTGTCTATCCGATGCAGCCTTGAGTCTGTCTCTAATGAGTTTAATCTTTTCTTCCATTTGCTGCACTAGTTCTGGGCCAATCAACTTTCTCTTGCCCACTTCATCCCAACACAAGGGAGTTCTACACTTTCTGCCATAAAGTGCTTCATATGGAAGCATTCCAATACTTGACTGATAACTATTGTTGTAGGCAAATTCAATCAAAGGCAAGTGTGAGTCCCAACTTCCCTCAAATTCAATCACACAAGCCCTAAGCACATCCTCTAAAATTTGAATGATCCTTTCAGACTGGCTATCTGTCTGTGGATGGAATGTTGTACTAAAGTTCAATCTAGTTCGTAGAGCTTTTTGGAGACTACCCCAGAATCTAGAAGTGGACCTTGGATCTCTATCTGATACAATAGACACTGGCACTCCATGCAACCTTGCCACATCATCAATGTACAGTTTGGCCAATCTTTCCAGGCTGTAATCTATCCTCACTGGCAAAAAGTGTGCAGACTTGATCAATCTATCAATAATAACCCAAACTGCATCATGATTCTTTTGTGTACGTGGAAGTCCTGTCACAAAATACATAATGATTCTTTCCCATTTCCACTCGAGAATTGGCAATGGCTGTAGCAACCCTACAAGCACTTGGTGTTCTGCCTCACCCATCCTAGGATTTCTCTCAAGCGAGCACGCTTATTCCTGGAGTTCTTCCAACTCTCCAAGCCATTCCACCAAAAGGTGCCTCTAGTGATTAGTTCCCCCATTTTATATATCATTACTTTTTGAACCCAAGACCATCTCCATGCTTTGCCGATGTGGGATTTGCCTAAGGGACCTTTCTCCCCCCCCCCCCCTTTTCGGACTCAGCGTCCTTGCTGAGGTTTGTCCCACCATCCCCCAAGAGGACACGCAAGCTGCTCTTATACTAATTGTAACAATCGGGCTCTAACCACTAAAGGAATTGTCCGCTTGGGCCATAAGCCTCATGGTTTTGTCCCATAGGTGGAATGGAGAACTTCTCAGGAGGTCACCCATCCTAGGATTTCTCTCAAGCGAGCACGCTTAACCCTGGAATTCTTTCAACTCTCCAGGCCATTCCACCAAAAGGCGCCTCTAGTGATTAGTTCCCCCATTTTATATATCATTACTTTTTGAACCCAAGACCATCTTCTTGCTTTGCTGATGTGGGATTTGCCTAAGGGACCATGCTAGTGAGGTATTCAAATATATGGTCATGGCACTGTAGTTTCAAAACTATCTTAACAATTTACTAAATATTTATTGTCATTTCAAACACAAACAATTAAACTTTTAACAATTTAAATCAAAAGCATAATAAACATTTCAATCCAATTGTGTCATAATTTAATATCTCAATTCATTCAAAAATAATTTGCAGAAGAAAATTTACAAAAATTCTATATTGTGCACAAACCTTATACGAGTCGCCTCTTGGCCTTGACTCGACACCTCGGGTTCTTTCCCGATATTCCTTTCCACTGAAACACACAGTTTCACAGTGTTTCAGTATCACAATTTATCATAACTCCAAAAATAAATTCAAATCTACTTATACCTAGCTTTAATATGCTAAACTTGACATTCTTTAAAATTTGTATTTCGAGGTTACTATTCACATCACTATTCAAGTCAATTTATTGACTTTCTAATACTTAATAGGTATGGGAATTCTAATTTCACTCACATACCACATTTTGGTTACCTAATTTGTTGGTTTTGGTTGTTTTCTCAAATTTTAAGTCTTTTAGGCAAAATTGCAAATTTTTAGTTTTGGTGTCCTGTTTTGTACTGTTCCATTGGTCATGTTGCTGTTAGAATTTGGCTAAGTTTTCTTCATAGAAATTGTTCCTTATTGTCTTAACTTTATTTCCTTTTTTAAATCACTCCATTTGGAGTTTTGTAGCTCAAGTTATAGCCATTTGAACATGGCTGGCCGGATTGGCCTAACCCAAATTTTCTGGGCACTAATTTGGTTCTGGCAGTTTTTGGTCACTAACTTTGGGTGGCTAAATGACTTGGTTAAGGGCATAATTTGGATTTGTATTCTTCATGAAAGTTGTAGGGCTATGTCTTTTCTACTGGTAAAATTTCAGGTCATTTAGACCTGCCTAACCTAAGTTATGGCCAAATGAATAAACACTGTTCATTTGGTCATTTTTGTACAGGGCAGAATACCCAATTCTGGATTTGGCCAATTTGTTCACTATGCTATGGTCTCTTTCTAGGCATGATTCCTAAATGAAAAATGTGCCATTTTGTGTCTTGTTTCATTCCCAATTGGCCTCACACTAATTGGGTTGGTAAATTTTCAGTTTTGTTCCCTGAAAGGGACCTTGGTCATGCTGCCTGCGGAATGTCCATAACCAATCCGAATTTCCATTTGGTTCTAACACTTCCAACACACCACAATTGGTCATACATGACCATTTTTCAACTCAAACAAGGTCAAACACACCATTTGACCAATTCTCAAAATTTTATCTCCTAAACCCTAGGTCCAAAACCCTAACTCACAAATTGTTACATTTTACTAAATCAAAGCATATAAACATAATCACTCAACTCATTCAAGCTCATGTTCACCTTTAATTCAATCAAACTCATGCAAATCATACCCCCACATAGGCTGGCTGAATTTCCCTTTGGTCCCCCAATAATTGTTTTGTTTTGATTGTAAGTTAATTTCTAGGTTACTTAAACTAAGAACACATGTATTAAACTAAAATTTCAATTAAAAGAACTAACCTCACTTTGATGTTCAATCTTCAATTTTCCTCTTCTTTTCTTCTTTTTTTCTTGATCAATCTTCTTCTCAAGTGAGGTTAACAAGGTTTAACTAAGGAGGTTACACTTCTATGGCTGAATTTGTGTTTTTTTTTAAGCTCAAAAATGAGCTTTCATGGAGGATTAGTAAGGGAACTTAGAGAGAGAGAGAGAGAGAGAGAGAGAGAGAGAGAGAGAGCCGGCTTGGGGTTAGGGATGAAGACAACAATATTTTTTTTTCTTTTCTTTTATGTGTTTTTAATCTAATTTAATTCACAATTATCCAATAATTTCAAATTTTTAATTATTAAGTTTATTGCATCATGCATGATGTCATGCATGATGTAATAAACTTTTTCACTTTTTCAACTTTTTTTTCTTTTTCTTTTTTCATTTATTTTTCTTTAGTTCTTTAATTTAATTCTTAATCCCAAAATTTTCTTTTCTCCGATTTTATTTGACAGTTAGGTCAGGAGTCAGCTCTAGGGGTCAATTGACCAAATTGCCCCTCTCCGGTTCGACCCGGTTTGCAAATAATTCAATATTTCTTCCGGATCCCTGACCTAATTATTTGACCGGCTTAACAATTTTTTTTTTGTGATTTTCTCTTTTTCATTGTGTTCGCAATAGTCCTAAGGACCGCGGCATCACATTTTACGGTTCAAAATTCGAGTTTAAATCGACCTCGCAGTCCTTCCCGAGAAGGTCAGCCATCGCTGTGACTCTCGGCTCATTTAACCTCTTATGTTCTGTTTTTCTTATTTATACTTAACTAATTGACAGTTACTAGTTATTTGTGTTTATGGCTTATCTAGTTGCCTTAGACATGGTTCTAATCCCCTTAATTATCCAGACTGACACCGATTACCGAAATAGTAAAATATACCAGACTATGCAAATAGGGGTGTTACATATGTTCTTTATGGTCACCTTATTCAACTGTCTGTAGTCTATGCATAGATGGAGAGTACCATCCTTTTTCTTCACAAACAATTCTGGTGCTCCCCAAAGTGACATGCTAGGGCGGATGAAACCCTTATCTAGCAATTCTTGCAATTGCACCTTCAATTCTTTCAACTCAGTAGGTGCCATCCTATAAGGAGTGATGGAGATTGGCTCCACACCAGGCATAGTCTCTATTTCAAACTGCACCTCTCTTTCTGGAGGCAATCCCGACAATTCTTCCAGAAAGACATCCGGAAAATCCCATACTATAAGATCTGAACTCTCTACCTGGGTGTCTATCACATGAGCTAGATAAGCTTCACATCTCTTCCTAATCATCTTCCTAGCAAGTGCAGCTAAAATGATATTGGATGGCAACAACTACCTCTCCCTGTGTATCACTACGTCTGCATACTTGAGAAGACCAAAAGTGACTGTTTTCAATCTACAGTCAATCATGGCGTGATGCTTGGCTAACCAATCCATGCCCAAGATGATATCATAATCTCGGAAGGCCATTTCAATTAAGTCTAACAGGAATGTATGTCCTTGGATCACCAAAGGACAATCTTCATATAATTTGTTCACCCTAACCTTTTGTCCTAAAGGACTAGTCACTAGCACATCATAATCCAATTTCACACAAGGAATAGCAACAGGGCATGCAATACTGGCACTAGCATAAGAATGTGTAGAACTAGGGTCAAATAGCACATATACATCTCTACCAAAGATGGAGAAAGTACCAACCACAACATCTGATATCTCAGCTTCATCCCTCTGGCGCATGGTGTACACCCTGGCTGGTGCACTACTCTGCTCTGGTTTCCAAAACTTTTCCTCTTACCCGAACTGCTGCCAGAAGCTTGACCAGAAGTATTCCCGCTCTTGTCTTTTTCTTCTGTTCCTTTTCTAACGACCCTTTCTAACTCAATCCTTTCTAATTCCAAGGCTTGGGATATCTGTTCTGAGAAGTTCTCATGTCAGAACCCAACCACTTGCATTCGTAAGCTAGGCCTCAATCTGGCTTCAAAGCGCTTGCATCTGTCTTTGCTAGTGGTGAGTAAACTCCCAACATTGTGACTCAGGCAAGAGAAATCCCTCTCATACTCTGCCACAGTCCTATCACCCTGCTTTAGACTCAGAAACTCTTGTAGCTTCATATCCACATAGGTATCAGGGACATACTTCTGTCTAAACTCCCTCAGAAAATCTTCCCAAGTCAGAACTGGAGGCTCTACCAAGCTGTGGGGAATGGTCTTCCACCATTCATAAGCGTCCCCTTGCAACAAAGAAATGTAGTATTCGAACTTCAGATCATCTGTGCAGTGTAATTTCTTGAATACTCTCTCCATTCTCTCAAGCCATTGTTCTGCTTCCAATAAGTCCACTGTACCCTTGAACTCTATTGCCCCATACTTCATTAACTTTTTATACTGTCTGGCTGGAGGTGGTGGTTGCACTGGAGGTGCCTGTACTGGAACTTGGACTGGTATATTGCCAGCCATTTGTTGAAATAGTGTAGCCATCTGCTGTAACACCCCTATGTTCAGTAGTGCGTTCTACTGTTCCGGTGACCAGTGCTGTCCGGACAGCTAGGATGCCTAGAACTACACTTCGATATGAGTGAGGAGACATAAAATAATGAAATACAAGAAAAGAAAATACAAGAAAAACAAAGGAAAAATAATAGCAAAGAAATGTAACCAAGTTAAGCGGCGGGAACCCTAGCGATGGTGATCAAGATCGAAGTCACGGCATGGACCGTTGACTAGCCCTGGACCGCGAGGAACCCTGGAAAATATTTTTAGGACTTAAAAAGACATCAATTGAAGTAT
This sequence comes from Hevea brasiliensis, assembly GCF_030052815.1. Classification (NCBI taxonomy): domain Eukaryota; kingdom Viridiplantae; phylum Streptophyta; class Magnoliopsida; order Malpighiales; family Euphorbiaceae; genus Hevea; species Hevea brasiliensis. The sequence continues at coordinate 53,974,835 of NC_079505.1, forward strand.
AAATATCATTAGAAATTTCAAAGAAAAAAATTAATTAATTAGTACAAAGAAAAGTGGGAAATCGAAAAACGGACAAAACCCGATGTTACCGAAAAATCGGGAATGCAACCCGAACAGGGGCATTGTGGTCATTTGACACCCCGAGTTGTCTTTTGACCTAAATGTCCATTGAAAATACATGATATTATATTTGGAAAATATAATGAAAAATTAATTTAGTGGTTCCTAATGTAAATAACAAAAATGGAGGGTAAATGGGGTAATTAGCACTTAAACATAAAATATGATTAAAAATGCATGAGTGGAGCACTATGGGAATTAAAATATTCATTAAGTGGGCAGATTACTTCCACTAAGCTCATCTTCAACCTTCATTCCCCACCATTGCCGAAATGAAGAAGTTCCAAGGTTCTCCCATGGCCACCCAAATGCATGGTTCATTACACCCATTTCCAAGCTAGATTTTGGTTACTTATCTTCATTAATTTTGATCCTCACACCATGGGCAGTAGATAGGCAGCAAGAAAGGAAAGTTTTTGTGGAGTTTTGAAGAATTTCCAAAGTGGTAAGTTTGAGTTTTTGATTGTTGCTTTGTTAAAGTTTGTAAGGATGTTATGGGTGTTTGATTTATGGGGAAATTTTTGAGGTTTGATGTTTAAATGGAGAAGTGTACTTTTGGCAGCCATGGAAACACTTTGAAGGCAGTTTATTTTTGCTTGTAAATGATGAATTAAATGATTGATTAAATGTATATTGTGTAGGAAATTGTTTGGGTGATGTATACTTAGTATATGTAAATGTGAATTGAAATTTGAAGCTTGGAAATTAATGGATTGTGAATGCACTAATGCGGCAGGTTGTTGACTCTTGAAGAATGCTGGAATTCATGCTTGGTTTATGGTATATTAATGTTGACTTGTGTTCGATGTTATGGCAGTTTGAGTGTATATATGATGGTGTGAAGTTGGACATGGAAAAAGTGTCATGGTTAGGTGCTTGAATTGTTGTAATTGAGTTGAAAAATTCTGCACTTTATGGTGTTTGTTGAATGTAATTGTAAGCTGCCAAAATGACCTATAAAATGTTGTAAATTATGTTTAGGTTATGGTACAACCAGAATTGACTTGAATGTTGAGTTTGGTAAGTGTTAGGAGTGATCCTTGATATGTATAGAAGAAATGCAATAAGGTAGTTTGAGTTTTAGGCCTAGAACTTTGAGTGTGTGGCTCCAATTGGTATGAGACCAATTGGAGGTGAGACTAGGCACAAAATGTGCCAACTTTCATGAAGGAAGCTTACCAAAATTCTGCTTGCAAGGTAGCTTGAAAAATAACCAAATCCGGATTAAGTGCAAATAAGGCCTGAAAATTGACCATTTGGGCAGCAGTTAGTGTTTAGGCCATAACTCACTCAAAACAGGTCCAATTGACCTGAAATTTTGACCATGAATAGTTAAGACCTATATCTACAAGTCTTATGGAGACACCAAAGTCCAGAAATGACCATAAGCAAGTCAAAAAGCTTGCACAAGTTCGGGTCCAAAAACTGGCCGAACCTAAAATGACCTAAAGTGACCAATTTTGATGCAATTTGACCAGCAATAGTAAAATGACCATAACTTGGTCTACATAACTCGGAATGACCTGAAATTTTGCCCCGCGTGCAATAAGACATAGATCTACAAGTCTGTAGTTTGACCAAAACCCGAAAACCGAGGGAACTAGGTCGTCCGGCTAGGTCAAACTAGTATCCCGGAATCCAGCAAGTTGTAATAAAACGCAGTATACATGGAAAATGAATTTGGTAACATGTACCAACCCTAAAAGACTATCGAATGTGACATATTAGTAACGTTAAGACCTAATTTACCTAGAACGCATCGAGGGTCGATATATTAGGTTGATTAAGCAAATAATGGTATTCAGTGAATTATTTATCAAAGATTATCGTTAGAGACAGTTTAATTAAGTACTGAAACACTTCAAATTGTGTTTCTCAGTTAGCAAAGACTCAGGAAAAGGGACGGAAATACTGAGTCAAGACCAGGAGACAGTTATCAGAGGTTTGTGCACAACAACTATTTCTTTTGAATTATTTTCAATTGAAATAAATTATGACTATTTGTATATTATTGTTTTAAATTGTGAAACTGTGAAAAATTGTTTGAATGATATTTGATGGATACTTATTGATTGAAAAGCACTGTAAATGGTTTGAAACCACAGCTATCATGTATATTGATTGTATTCCTCACCAGCTTGTCTAGTGGGATGAATTGAATTCCCTCTCTGGCTGAAGTGTTGAGGTGTGTGCCTGTTGAGGACGAATAGAATGAGTACTCATATTTTTGCTAGCTAGCTATGTTATTCCTCATTAGCCATCGGCTTTTGGGATGAATTGAATACCTCATTAGCCATCGGCTTTTGGGATGAATTGAACTTTGGAACATGATTTTAAGCTGCGTGTGATTTATTGATATGTATTGTAAAATTGTGAAATGGAGTTTAAATTCTTATTGACATTCACTGTCTTTTGAATTTAACTATGTTTTGATTAATGAGATTTATTGTGATATTGTGTTAAATTCCTTCTGATAATCATTGTCTTGAATTTAACTATGGTTTTAAGTATCCACTATTTATATGATTTATGATTCGTGATTTAAAGTTGTATTTGGTTAATGTTGTGCACCACTGAGACATTGTCTCAGCGATAGCTTTTCATTACTGTCGCAGGTAGACAGACGGACAGGGCAGCAGATTAGGCTGCTAGTACATCCAGCGAGAGATTATCGGGTATAATGAGTATACCACATTTTGCATTTTGTACTGTAATGTATGTTCACTGTATGTACATATTGTTTTTGGTTTTGAGCAGTTGTAAATAAAATTGTACATTAAAGTTGTAAAATAAATTATGAGTTATTTTGACTTGTAAAAATTGTATTATATTTCTTGTATCTCAGTCTTTGAAAAATTATTGTGGATTTGTGTTGAATTATGTTGGAGTTTGAGATTGAGAAAAATATTGAAGTGTTTTCTACAGGCTTTTGAAGAACTGTTTTATCCAAATTACAGAGGGCACTCTGCCAAAATTTTTACAGAAATTACTAATAGTCTAAATGTGTTAGCTAATTCACTTCAGTTCAAAAAGGTTTTTAACACCTGTAAATTGTGCTCACCACTGTAAAAAGAAGTAAGAAAAGTTTTAAAATCCCTTTTAGTGTATTTAATGGGTTATCAATAGGCGAAGTTGGTAATTCATTAGGTATACTACGAGATCATGTTAGGCCTTATAGAAGGGTAGGGTGTGACATCTGCTGAGCGAACTGAGCAGGAAACTGCATGGGTGAGACGGGTGTAGCTGACCCACTGGCATTCTGAGGAGCTGGGGCATCCCTCTGTACCTCAGCTACTACAGATTGCTCTACTGTGTGATGCCCCTCTTCCATACCGAAGCACAAAGAATTCTACTCCCTGTACAACCAACACAAGGAGATTTCCCTCCATTAGTCCATATTTATGATGTAATGCACTATATGTATCAGTTAATGACAATTGAGCAGTTGTACTAATCAAAATTTGTTTCAAATCTGCAATTTCAAAACTTGTATAGGAACCATAGCTCTGATACCACTAAAACATGTTACACCTATTCCCTTATAAGGTGTGACATGTTCGCGTAGCATACCTAATGAATTATCAAACTACACCTATCGATAACCCATTAATTATGCTACAAGGGATTTTAAACAAATCATAGCTTTATATCTTATCAATTCTTTTACGGAAAACTGCATGGGAGTAGTTAAAATTCAATATAAACATTCATTGGAAATAATGATAGACTAAATATTACAAAAGTTACATTTCCATAAGTCTCAAAATAAAATACAAATAGTTACAAACTCAAAATGTGATAGCAATGTAATGCTTTTAAATACAAACTGCTCAATGTTCGTACATCCATACATATAGGTACAAAATACATCAAAAGGAAATTACAGGGGTATACCTATGATATATACCCACAATCAAAACCAAAATGCTACTTTCAAGTCTCTCACTCGGCAGCCTTCTCCTTTCCCTTACCTACGACAGCATAAATAAGCTATCGCTGAGTACATCACTCAGTGGTGCACAAGTAATAACTTTAAAATTTAAGATAAAATACAACTTGTCAAAATACAAGAAATCATATATTTGCATAATCATGTAGCATCACAAAACTTTCTGAGTCCGTAAGAATCATTTATTGAAATCACATTTTGAATGAGAAATCATACTTTACAAATCACCATTCACAAAGCATAAGTGTTGCCAACATCAACACACAGTTTAAACCATGATATAAAATTGCATGATCAATACCGTGTTGTACACCACGACAAAGCAATCTCAACCTCACTAACCGTTATTAATGAGGGAAGGGCTAGCTAGCTAATGAGTACTCATATAGTCTCACCCCACTAACCGTTATTAATGGGGGGGACATAATCATATCAAATATCAAACCGCAAGTAGCCGTTACTACTGGGGAGTTCCAAAGGGACTGTCATGCTAATTGTGGTTTCAAAATAATTTTCAAGAGTTTCTAAATCAATAATCACATTTGCAAAACAATAAACATATTCAAATCATCATAAAACCCATAAAGGGGTGGCAATACACAAATTTCTCAAATGCAAGAAAGAAACCATATTTCATTCAAAGTAAACTCGTTCAAAGCAAACTCATTCAAATAAACACATTCCAAACAATTTGCAAGTTTAAAAACGAAGAAAAATGTTAGTTGTGCACAAACCTTCAATGAACTCCTTTATCTTTACTTACTTCTCCTTGTCCGTCTCAACCTCTTTCTCTACTGAAAACACACAAATATAATACCTCAATACTCATCTCAATTGCTGCCAAGTACTCATTACATGAATGTCTAATGCATCCCAAGTTAGCTTTACAAATTTTAAAGAGTTTTGGATTTTGGACAGCTTGGTGCCCCAATATTTGAACCCAATTTTTACCTAGTTCCAATCATAATTTGATGAGGTGTTCTTCATGACAATTGTCCCTCTAGGTCTCATATTTATTTCCCTTTTTGAATCACCTCATTTGGAGTTGTGTAGCCAAAGTTATAGTCAAATGAATTTTACTGTTCACATGGGGCTGATTCTGGCAGATTTGGTGACTTAGATTTATCCAATAATTTGATTGAGTTAAGTTATAATTTGGCCTTACATTCTTCATATGAAATGTTATACTATATTTTAGATTTCTATTGGTTTAAGAATCATCTAAATCAGAGTTTTCTAGAGAATGTTAGGGCTATGCAAAGATTACTATTTATGTTACTATTTATTGTTCTAGCAGATTGATCAACTCAACTTTGCTCAGCAATTTGGTTTGGTCAAGTTCGTAATTAGGCTTCAAGTACTTCATACAAAATTTTTTACTATGTTTTAAGTTTCTATCGATTTAAGAATCACCTAAATTGGAGTTTTCTAGAGAGAGTTATAGCATTGCAAATTTTACTGTTCATTTGGTAAATTTTCAGATTTCCAGATTTTGGCTTTTAGTTTCAAGGTTCATTAGGGCAGTTTATGGTCATTTTCTGGGTAGGGTATCTTCATGAAAAATCTAGCCCTATGTCTTAAGTTTCATTTCCAATTTGTTTCATACCAATTAGAGTTGTGTAGCTCAAGTTATGAGCTGCCAAGCACACTGAACTTAGTGTGCAAAATTCTGCCCTAAGGTTCAAATTTTCATTTCTTCAATTACTTCCACTAACTAACCTCAATTCACATTTAATTCACCTCAAATGACCATAATTTAACATTAACCACATCAATGGAACTTCCTAGCAAAAAACCCCTAATTTTCCAACACCCAAGTTTGCAATTTTTCCTAATCCATGCCATTCCATTAATTCATTCCACCAACTAACATCAACCCACATTCAATTCATGCTAAGTAGTCATAATTTAATATTACACACATCAATTTCACTCTTTAGCACAAAAGCCCTAATTTCTCCATGTACCCTAATCTTCCATAATTAAATTTATGCAAATCTTATGCAATTTTTTTATCCCAATCATGCATACTACAACTAAGCTTTATTTCATCATCAATTACATTAAAATACATCAAACCCTAATTTTCCCCAAATTGGCTAAAACCCTAGTTTAGGTTCTATGCATGATTCTCAATGCTTCCTCATGAAATTTTCCATAATCAAACTTAATTCAAGGCTTGTATAACTAATTAAACAAGAAAAGAACTTACCTCTTATGGAAAGTTTCTAATCTTTTAATTCTCTTTCAAAACTCTTTTTCTTCTTGCTTAAATCCTTCAATGGAAGAGCACTTTGATGTTTTCTACCATTTAGATAGGGAACCCACATAAGAAAAGTGGGGAAATCAAGAGTGGAGGGAGATTGCAAATGGGGGAAATGAAGAAAAGAGAGAGAGAGGGAATGGGGAGATGGGTGGCGGCAACAAGAAGGGGAAAGAAGGAGACTTTGTCTTCTTTTATACTTATTTATTCCTTTTTAACTAAATAATTAAGTTTAATTGTCAAAAGCTCATAAGTCATTAATTTTAATTTTGTCATAATGAAAATAAAATTTTAAGTTTTCATTTCTTAAATTTTCCCTTACATATTTTTACTTGAATTTTTCATCAAATTTTACCCCATAATTTAATTCATTAATTTCATGTAATTTGATTTATATTTTGGTTAAAAGTCAACTCTTGAAGTGAATTGACCGAAATACCGCTCATGAGTCATAATCCTTCTTTTTTATAATACCCGATAAATCCTTAGGTCTTTGGTTCACTTAAATTTTTATTGTATCTTTCTCAGTTAATTCCCCCTTTATTTTCAGTCCTCACGGTGTCTTTGAATAGTACTAGTCACAGACAAAAAATGGTACTATTCAGAGCTCGGAGGTTCAGGGTGTTACATTAAATAAGTCATAGCTCAAACGATGGGTAACCCTAATGGGAAGCGGCTATTGCCGACCCTAGACCCATTGGGAAACCCTGTAAAATAATTTTTGGGACTCTAGTGAAGAGTTATTGAAGCTTAGATGATAAAAGAATGCCAAGAAAATGCTAGGAAAATTTTCTAAATCGGTACAGACAAATTCAACCTGATAAGCAAAACAAAGGGCATTTTTGTCATTTCACCTCCAGAGATGATTTTTGATCAACTTGTCCATTTAAGTGAGTGAGGTTAATGTCCTAAAATATAAATAAATATTGCTAAAAATTTAATTAAAAATGATAAAAGAAAGAAGAAAAGAAAATACAAATTAAATGAAAATAAAAACTTAATTATGACATAATAATGATGTCATTTAAAATCTCCCACCAATCACATTTAGACAAGCACTCATAAATTCATTAAAAAGAGATAAAATCAAACAAAAATTCAGTTGTCTTCCTTCCTTTACCAAGCTAGCCGAACCTCACTCTAGAATCTCCACCATTTTTCTTTCAATAAAGCTTCATCTCCCACTTGAATTCACCATAAAACTCCTTCTTGTCTTCACTAAAATTAATCCTTGCACCTTGAGCAAGCTTGAGACAGCAAAAAGAAGAGGAAATAAAGAGGTTTAACAAGCTTGGAAATTGACTCAAGCAAGGTTAGTGCCAATTCCTTTCTCTTTCTCTTTATATTTTATGTTAGGAGCATGAATTAAGTGGGAAATTGTAGAAATTAAAACAAATTGTGCATGTTAAACTCACCTTAAATTTTTGGCAGCCATGGTATGGAGAAGAATTTGGGTGTGTAATTCAATTTAAACTTGAATTCTAATTTGGTTATGAGCATGTATATGAAGTATAAGGTGAATTGCTTATGTTATGTGAAATTAGGGAATTGTGGTAGGGTTTTAAACCAAAAAATTAGGGGTTTATGCAATTGATAATGAATTGATGTTTTAATGGTCAATTAGTGACCACTTGAGGTGAATTGACCTTAATTTGGAATGAATTGTGGCATTGAATGGTGAAAGGGATAGGCTGCCCTATGTGCCAGGAATTCTAGACTTGAGTCCAGTGGGTTTGGGCAGGCCTAACTTGATTTGTGTAGCTTTAATTGGTGCAAGGCCAATTGGAGGTGAAACTAGAGACATAATGCTACATTTTTAATGGAGAGGCCCTACCCAGAAAACCAACTTAAGGTAACCTAAAATTTGCCTAAATTCGGGTAACCAAAATTTTGGACCTGGAAAATGACTAAATGAACAGTATTTGTTCAATTAGCCATAACTTTGTGTAGAGAAGTCCAAATGACCTGATTTTTAAACCTATGGAAAGCTTAGACAATGTAGAACAACTTTCATGGAGAATAAAAACCCAAATTCAGACCATAACAAATTCAAATTGCTAGCTAAAATTAGGATACTAAAACTACCGGAACCAATTTTGCCCAGAAAATCTGGGAATGTACCAATCAGGCTAGTTATGGTAAGAATGCCATTACTTGAGCTACAAAACTCCAAATGGAGTGATTCAAAAAGGGAATTAAAATAACACATTAATGAAAACTTTGATGAAGAAGGTTTAGCCAAATTCTCAATGTAGACTGGTCCAATGGAACAATAAACCTAAGTGACCAAATCTGAAAATTTGAAATAACTTCCAATGAGCTTTGAATTAAAATTGGCAACCAATGCCAACATATGTAAAACCCAAAATGTGGTACTTTAGTGCAATTTGAACTTGCCTACCTATTAATTATGAAAAATTAAATATTTTTGCATGAATAGTAAGGTAAATAGTAACCACTAAACCTCAAATGCAAAGAATTAAACAATTAACTTTGTAATATGCCCTAGTATGCCTAGTATGATTGGTTTGGATAGGTTGGCATGCTAATAAGGTTCCGATAGTAGTACTGCATATGGCTTCATGCCATTTCGTGATTTATGGCATATAGTGCATTTTGTGATATTATGGCTTTTAGCCATTTTGATACACTTGATATACTTGGCCTTGTACCTAATGGTTATTATGGCTTATTAGCCATTCTGTTGCACACCTGGTAGTACTTGGTACCCAGTGCCAGTTTACCCATTTATCCAGTCCAGTCACTGGTATAGGTTACTTGGGCAACCAAAATAAGTCTTAATAATTTATAACCAAATAATGAACATAAAAAGTACTAAATGAATAATATTATGAATAATTATCAAAAATTCAGTCTGCATAAAATAATGCAATAATTTCTATATATTTAATTATTTTAGTTTATTTTTATTTTATGTTAGCACCACTAAGCTGTATTGCTTAGCCCGTTGCTTTTGTCACGCGTAGGTACTGGAGATACAAAGCGAGAACCCAGCAGACCTCAGACTGGATAAGAGTCAAATCTGCATTGTGTACGGTGTCACCTCCACTATAGTACATTTTGGGTAGGATCCATTAGGCTTGTTAGAAGTTTTGTATTTTGTAGTATGTATTCATTTTGTATTGTAAATTATGAACCTATATAATTATTATAAATTATGCAGATTAATGATGATTGAGTATTTCTTTTATGAATGTGATGACAAATTTATTTATGTATAGAATGTTTGAAATTATGAATGGCAATGTTGAAATGACATATTGGAATAGAATATGAGAAAGAATTTACGTTATTGAAAACATAAATTATTGATAATTTTAACAGGTGGGAAATCATTAAAATTACTAATAAATTAGGGAAAACTCCATCAGTTTCTCCTACAAAATAATTAGATTTAAATTTAATAAAATAAAATGTGATAATTATGAATGTAATAAGATAAGTCAAGGTGCACCGAGTGTGACATACTTTGCTCGGCTACACTATAAATGGGTAAGGGGCATCACATTTAGTGGTATCAGAGCACGGTTTAGGCATTTCTGGGTTTAGATAGAGTCTATACCATGCATTGCATTTGTAAGTGTTGAGGTGATACTAATGCAGATCTGTTTGTCTTTGATTATTTTGGTTAGGATATGGGCTCGACCTCATAGAGAGCCGTAGAGGAAGAGGTAGAGAGTCATGCTCCAGCCATAACTGAAGCTGGGGGCAGGGGAGAACCTGCTCCACCAGTGCAAGAGGTACCTGTTCAGCCTCAGCAGGCCTTATTTTAGCAAATGACCAAATTCTTTAGGCAGATGACTGGGGCTATACCACAACCACAGCCACAACCTCCACCACCACCACAGAAGTCCCATCTGGAGAAGTTAAGGAAATATAGGGCTGTGGACTTTCTGGGAAAGAAGGAAGATGATCCTCCAACAGCCGAAAACTGGCTAGACAAAACAGAATGGGTGTTGAGACAACTTCATTGCACCCCAGAGCAAAACCTAGAGGGTGTTGTGTCCCTACTTCAGGATGATGCTTATCAGTGGTGGGACACAGTATCCAAGGAGGTGCAGCCAGATCAAATCACATGGGCATTCTTCCTCACAGAGTTTAGAAATAAGTATGTCAGTAATGTGTACCTGGAAGAAAGAAGAAGGGAATTCATTGGTCTGAGGCAGAGGTAGTTATTAGATGGCAGAATATGAGAGAGAATTTGTCAGACTGAACCGGTATGAAAGGGAAATAGTACCCATAGAGGTTGAGAGGTGCAAAAAATTCGAAGAAGGGCTAAACGACAACATTAAATTGCTTATTACTACATTGAGGATCACGGACTTTGCTCAGTTGGTTGAAGCTATACTGAAAGTAGAAATGGTCAGAATTAATGAGCAGACCAGAAGGGATAAACAGCAGAAGAGAGGTCTGAGTCAGACCAGTTCATCCTCTGCACCTGGTAAGAAGTTTAGAGGTCCACCTGCTCAGGGTTCTAGTCAGCCACAAGGCCAAGGCTAGTCCTAGAGGCCCAGATCTCAGTTCACAATGAGGAGAGGCCAGTCCACATCATCAGTGGGCAGCTCTTTAGGGACGGTGTATAGGGGACCAGCCCCAGTAGTCTCTTCGACCTGTCCACACTGCCACAAGGGTGAATGTTGGCGAGTGACTGGGGGTTGCTTCTAGTATGGGTCGACTGAGCACCAGATCAGAGATTGCCCAAGAAGGACTGCCACAGCCCCTCCAGTACAAGCCGATAGACCTACCCCTACAGCTCAAAGGGGCAGAAGGTCGAGTAAATCTGAGGCAGTTGGAACTTCACAGAGACCGGCATCAGAGTCAACTGAGAGGCCAGAGGCTAGGGCACCAGCAAGGGCGTATGCTATGAGGGCTCAGGAGGAGCAGGATGCTCCAAATGTTATCAGGGGTATGTTCTCTCTCTATGACATACCTATGCATGCATTGGTGGATCCAGGATCCACACATTCATACATTTGTATTGAGTTACCCATGGAAAGGGGAATTCAAGTAGAGGAAAGTGACCAAGACATTTTAGTCACTAAACCACTAGGCCACAGTGTGGTGGTAAATAGAGTGTGTAAAGGTTGCCTATTGAGGATTCAGGGATATGAGTTCTCGGCAAACCAAATTGAATTGCCCTTCCACGAGTTTAATGTCATCCTTGGAATGGATTGGTTATCACATCATCAAGCAATTGTTGATTGTAGATTGAAGAGGATTACATTGAAAACTCTTGAGAATGATGAGATAACAGGGGGGGAGAATTGTAACACCACCGTTGCATAGCCTGGTAGATTTCACTGTTCCGGTGACCGGTGTCGGTCCGGACAATTAATGGGATTAGGGCCACACTTAAGACAATTTGAGAAGCCATAAACACAAATAATTAGTAATGTTTAATTAGTTAACTATAAATAAGAAAAACAGAACATAAGAGGTTAAACGTACCGAGAGTCACAGCGATGAGTGACCTCCTCGGGAACGACTGCGAAGTCGTTTTAAACTCAAATTTCGAACGGTAAAAAGTGACGCTGCGGTCCTTAGGACCCTTATGAACACAGTGGAAAAGAAAACATCATGAAAAAGAACTGTTAAGCCAGTCAAATAATTAGGTCAGGGAGCCGAAAGAAATATGGAATTATTTGCACACCGGGATGAACCGGCGAGGGGCGATTTGGTCAATTGACCCCGAGAGCTGACTCCTGACCTAACTGTCAAATAAAATCGGAGAAAAGAAAATTTCGGAATCGAGAATTAAATTAAAGAACTAATAGAAAAAAATAAATAGAAAAAAAAAAAGAAAAAGAAAAGAAAGAAGTTAGAAAAGTCAAAGATGATGTCATAAAAGATTAATTAAGTTATTTTATTAATTTGGGAATTTTGGTCTTCAAAAATGGATAAAAATAAAAATTCAAAAACATTTTTTTTTTGCTTCTTCTTTTGCTTTTCCCGTAGCTCTCTCCTCTCCCTCTCTTCTTATGTTGTTCCACCATTTTTAAGCAAGAAAAGCTTGGAATTCTTGGTTCCTTTCCATAAATTCTCTAAATCCCAACCTAGAAATTTTATTTACCAACCATAATAACTCTCATAAGGACTTCTTTAAAGCTTGTTATTACTACTTAAGAAGGAGATTTCAAGAAGAAAGAAGAGCAAAGGTTAGGGTTTTGAAGTTTTAAGTGAGGTTAGCATATCAAACCCTTTATTTTTCCATTTAAATGCATGTTTAGGTAATTAAGTGAGCTTAGAACTTGATTTAAATGAAACAAATATGGGAGAGGGACCAAACTGAAATTTGGGCAGCTTGATAGGAGTATGATTTACATGAAATTGATGCATTAGAATGAGTTTAAAAGCTTTGATTAGTTGAATGGTTAAGGTTAAGTGCACTAGTTATGGTTAAATGCAAGAGTTAGTGAGTTTAGGGTTTCAATGCAAGGGTTTATGAATCAAAAATTGGAGAAATGCATAAATGGCATATTTGACCTATTGTGAAATGAAATAATGATCAATTAGGACCAAATAAATTGTATGGGAATGGTGGAAAATTTAGTTAAATTCTTAGGTCAATGGTCATGCTGCTGGCAGCATGACCAAACCCACTTTGAAGGACCAAAACTCAAATTTTACAAGCCTAATGGATATGCCACCAATTGGAGATGAAAATAGACATAAAAGAGCACAACTTTCGTTAAGGAACCATGACCAAAAACTGACTAAAACTTGGTGAAACAATTGACCAAAGTGAGTTGATAGCAGGCTGCCCTGCACCAAACTGACCAAATGAACAGTAACTGTTCATTTGGTCATAACTCGAGTTAGGTAGGTCAAATTGACCTGAAATTTTACCAGTAATTAGATATGATATTGACCTAAAACTTTCATGAAGAACACCAACCCAAATTAGGCCATTAACTCATTCAAATCATTGAGCAAAGTTAAAATTACTGTACTGAAACTCTGCAGAATTTTCAGTGGAGCAGCAATGTTTGGATGGCTATAACTCTCTCTAGAAAACTCGGATTTAGGCGATTCTTGAATCCATGGAAACCTAAGACATAGTAGAACATTTCATCTGAAGAAAGTTAGACCAAATTATGAACTTAACTTGATCAAATTACTGACCAAAGTTGGACCAAAAATCTGCCAGCACCTAAATTGCAGTATGAGCGATTGCACGTGAACAGTAAACTTATTTTGGCCATAACTTGAGCTACAAAACTCCGATTGAGGTGATCCAAAAATAGAATACACTTTAGACAATAAGGAACATTTTCTATGAAGGAAGTTTTGTCAAATTCCAATAGTAGATCGACCAATGGAATAGTGCAACTTGAGCACAAACCGAAAATTGGCAATTTTGCCAAAATGACCTATGCTTTGAAAAAGTGACCAAAACCAACAAGTTTAATGAACAAAATGTGGTATGTGGGTGAAGTTGAAGTTCCCATACCTATTAATCCTTAGAAAGTCAATTATTTGACTTGAATAGTGCAGTGAATAGTAACCCAAAACACAAAATTTCGAGAACGTCGAATTTAACACGTTAGAGCTAAGTAAATGCGAAGTTAAAATTTATTTTGGGATTTATGTTAAGTTCTAGTACTGAAACATTGTAAAATTTTGTGTTTCAGTTGAAAAGAATATCGGAAAGGAACCCGAGGAAACGAGTCGAGGCTAAGGGACGACTCGTTTGAGGTTTGTGCACAATAAACCCTATTTAAGCATTTTACTCTTGAAAAATTGATTTAGCATGCATTATGAACATATGAACTTTTGTGTTGCCACCTTGTGATCAAATTATAACTTTGGAAATTGATTTGATTTTTGTATGCAATATTTGAATGAAATGTTTGAAATGGATTTTATGTTCACACTTAGCATGACAAAGATCACATTTCCTCCTCCATTTATGGGGTTGAGATCGTTATTTTCCTCCCTCCGGCTTGCCGATTGAGGTTGTAGATCGGATGAGTACTCATTAGCTAGCTAGCCACCTCCTCATTGGTTTCGATTAATGGGGTTGAGATTGCTTTGTCGTGGTGTACAACACGCATTGATCGGAAATTTTGTGTCATGGCTTAAGTTGTGTACGACTTTGGCAACACTGTGTTTACGCAATTGTTTGACTAAACTGTTGTTTAATATATTATTTGACAAAATGAGTTGTTATGAGCTTTGATATTTGTGAAATGTGATTGTGAAGTATTCAAATTATGTTTCATCAACAAATGATTTATGTATCGCATTTTAAAGTTTTTTTGTGCACCATCGAGTATGTTTATACTCGATAGTTTAATTTATCGTCGCAGATAAGAGCAAGGAAAAAGCACAGAGTGAGTCACATCGAGTTGAAGATCACATCAAGCTTTTGTACGGGTATTGTTTTATACCCTTATGGTTATTTTGATGTAAATACAGTAATGTCATAAGTATCAATGTAAATTGAGCAGTTGTAAATAAATTGTAATAATATTATTTTTGGTTTGTTTCAGAAATTTAATATTTGTAAACATGAATTTTCTACTTTATGTTTTGTAAATGAAGATATTAAATACTTTGAGATGAGAAATCTTGATTTGTATTGTGAAATTATTTGAAGTGCCTTGATTGAGTTGATTTGAGAATTATTGGTGGTTGGGAGTTGTGAAATATGTTTGGAAGTGCTTTTACAGTGTATTTGAAGAACTGATTTCTCAAAATACAGAGGGAACTCACAAAATTTTTATAAAATTTATGCAAAATTTAAATGCACAAAAATTTTTACTAGTCCTTAATCTTTGAATAAATGGTTTATAATTCCTACCAAAATGCTCACCACTACCAAAATGTAAGAAAATTGTTTTAAAATCCCTTGTAGGGTACTTAATGAGTTATCGGTAGGTGAAGTTCGTAGTTCATTAAGTATTCTACGGGATCATGTTATGCCTTACGGAGGGGTAAGGTGTGACATGTTTTAGTGGTATCAGAGCATGATTTTGCAATAAATTTTGACTATACATGTGAATATTTCTCTGATAAGTACAACTGCTCAAGTGTCTTTAATTGATACATATGACGTATTTACATCATAAATATGCACTAACGGAGGTCAACCTCCTTGTGTTTGATCTCGTGAAGTAGAAAATTGTGAAAACGGAATGGAAGGAGGAGATCATTCAAGAACAACTGCTGAGGCCGAGGTTCAAGGAAGCCCCAAAGACCTGCATGTGAGTGGGTCACCACTCCGGCCTCGCTCCAAAGACCGCAGTTTCCTGCTCAATTTATGCAGCAGATGGCTGCCTTCTTTCAGCAAATGGCGGGTAATGTGCCGCCCCAAGCTCAGATGCCAATACCTGTAGCCCAACCACAGCCCTCAGCTCGGCAGTATGAAAAATTGATGAAATTTGGGGCCACTGAGTTTAAAGGCACTGTGGATCCACTGGAGGCGTAATGTTGGTTGGAAAGAATGGAACGAGTTTTCAGGAAGCTACAGTGTACAGAGGAATTGAAGTTTGAGTATTCTGTTTCCTTATTGCAAGGGGATGCGTTTGAATGGTGGAAGACCATCCCCCACAGCCTGGTTGAGCCACCTGTGCTGACCTGGTCAGACTTCTTGAGGGAGTTCCGACAGAAATGGGTTCCCGATGCATATGTGGACATGAAGTTGCAAGAATTTCTGAGTTTGAAACAAGGGAACCGAACTGTAGCAGAATATGAGAGAGATTTTTCAAGACTAAGCCACTATGCTGGAAGCTTAGTCTCCACCCCCAGAGACAGATGCAAGAGGTTTGAGTCCGGGCTAAGGCAGAATTTGAGAATGCAAGTTGTGGGTTTCAGACATCAGAATTTTGCTGAATTGATCTCACAAGCCTTGGAATTAGAAAGGATAGAATCTGAAGGGGCAGTGAAGAAGGGTTCACAAGAGAAAGAGAAAACTGAAAAGATTACTGAACAAACATCTGGAAGTGGTTCTGGGAAGAGGAAACAGTTTGGGGGATCTAGCTCCCGTAGAGGCAGAGGCAGATTTTCTGGCCAAAGACCACCCCGGTCTGGTCAGCAGACCCAGCAGGCACCCCGAGGATCTCTATCGGTCCTAAGAAGATGAAACGTGTGGTAGAACACATGGTGGGGTTTGTTTCAAGGCTACTGGTGCATGTTTTAACTGTGGAGGAAGCGGACATTTCGCTAAGGATTGCACTAGTCCGCGCCGGTCTGGATCTTTTACTACATCTGAAGGATCAGCTCAAGTCTCTGCACCCAGAGGGTCACGCCACCGCTAGAGGCAGAGGCAGAGGTATGGGTCCTGTTAACACACCTGGAAGTCAGAGCACTATTAACCAGCCATCATCCAGTGGCGCACAATTTAGAGTATATACCATGAGTCAAAGTGAAGAGGTCAAACATCGATGTTGTAGCTGGTAATTTCTCCATCCTTGACAAAGATGTGCATGTGTTATTTGATCCTGGCTCCACACATTCGTATGTTAGTGCTAGTGTGATGTGTTCTACTACTATTCCGTGTGTACCAATGGACTATGATGTGTTAGTAACTAGTCCATTAGGCCAGAGGTCGTGGTAAATAGGTCAGTATAGAGATCGCCCTTTGGTGATCCAAGGACACACTTTTTGTCTGATTTAATTGAAATGCCCTTCAGAGATTATGACATTATTTTGGGCATGGATTGGTTAGCCGTGCATCACGCCATGATTGATCAGAGATCAAGATAGTCACTTTTGGTCTCTCGCATGGTGATGTAGTAATACATGGGGAGAGACGATTATTGCCTTCAAATATCATTTCACCAGACCGGCCGTAAAAATGATTAAAAATGGTGTGAGGCGTACTTGGCACATGTGATAGACACCCAAGTGGGGAGTCCAAAGATTGGAGGACATTCCTATCAGATGTGACTTTCCTGGATGTATTTCTGAAGAATTGCCGGATTACCTCCGAGAAAGAGATGTGCGCTTGAAATTGATGTTATGCCTAGTGTGGACCCAATCTCCATAACGCCATACGTAATGGCACCACAGAACTAAAAGAATTGAAAGTGCGCTGCAAGAGTTGCTTGATAAGGGCTTCATTCGCCTCTAGTGTGTCACCTTGGGGAGCGCCAAGATTATTTGTAAAGAAGAAGGATGGCACTCTCCTGCTTATGCATTGACTATCGGCAGCTTGAATAAGGTGACAATAAAGAATGTATATCCATTGCCCGTATTGATGATTTATTTGATCGGTTGAGGGTGCACCAGTATTCTCCAAAATTGACTCGAGATCGTTATTATCACCGAAAGTACAAGAGCAGAGTATTTAAATCGCTTTAGAACCCGCTATGGCCATTATGAATTCCTAGTCATGCCATTCGGGTTAACCAATGCTCCTACGCTTTTATGGATCCGATGAACACTATTTTCAGACCATACCTCACCAATTTGTGGTGGTATTTATCGATGATATATTAGTCTATTCGAGGAATGCGTAAGAGCATGATAGACATCTCATGGATTGTACTGCTAACTTTGAGGGAGAAACAGCTATATGACAAATTGTCGAAGTGAGAATTTTGGCTGAAGGAGATATCCTTTTTGGGCAATGTAGTGTCAGAAGAGCGCATTAAGGTAGATCCTAGGAAGATTGAAGCTGTCCCAATTGGAAGCCACCCGAAATGTCACGTAGATTCGCAGTTCAAGTTAGCTGGATACTACCGTCGAGTTGTGAAGGGATTTTCCATGTTGGCATCTCCATTGACCAAGCTGCTTAGAAAAGATGTGAAATTTCAGTGGACGGACAAATGCCAGCAAAGCTTTAATGAATTGAAGAGATGTTTGACAGAGGCTCCAGTCCTGACTTTACCTACTTCGTAAAGAGTACACGCTTATAGCGATGCTTCTCACCATGGGTTAGGTAGTGTTTTGATCCAAGATCGAAATGTTATTGCCTATGCATCACGCCAGCTAAAACCGCATGAGAGGAATTATCCAACACATGACTTGGAGCTTGCAGCTATTGTGTTTGCTCTTAAGATCTGGAGACATTATTTGTATGGGGAGAAGTGTTACATTTACACAGATCATAAGAGTTTGAAGTATTTGGGCACCCAGAAAGAGTTGAATTTGAGACAGAGGAGATGGTTAGAGTTGATAAAGACTATGATTGTCCGATAGACTATCACCGTGAAAGCTAATGTTGTGGTCGACGCCTCTAAGTCACAAGACTATGGCAAGTCTACGTTACTCCTTTGTCTTTGGTACATGAGTTGAGGTTATTACATGCCGCTTTAGAGATTAATGATGATGGGCAGGCAGCAGTTGCATGGCATGTACAGCCTGTGTTAATTGATCGATCGTAACAGCTGCCGTAATGATGCAAGGTATCAGAAGCTGTTGGAAGAAGTCCGGCAGGGCAAGAAACCAGAGTTCTCAATCAGAGATGATGGTTTACTGCTACACCAAGGCAGAATGTGTGTTCCTAATGATGTTGATTTGAGGCAGATCATTTTGAAGGAAGCACATGAGTCTCCTTTTGCCATGCACCCTGGTGGTACAAAAATGTATAGAGGGCTAAAGGAGCATTACTGGTGGATGGGTATGAAGAGAGATGTGGCAGAGTTGGTGTCCAAATGCCTAACTTGTCAGCAAGTAAAGGCAGAGCATCAAGTACCCACTGGGTTGTTACATCCGCTACCAGTGCCGGAATGGAAATGGGAAAGAATAACAATGGATTTTGTGATGGGACTTTCGAGGACACATAAGAGTCATGATGCGCTTTGGGTCATTGTTGATGCACTAACCAAGTTCCGCTCATTTTCTCGCCAAATCAATGGACTACGCTTTGGACAGATTGGCAAAGTTGTACATCGATGAGATTGTGAGATTGCATGGAGTGCCAAGATTCATCGTATCGCATGCAGATCCTAGGTTCACTTCTAGATTCGGGTAGTCTTGAGAGAGCCCTAGGAACTAGATTGAACTTGATCGCATTCCATCCACGCATGCATGGCCACCGAGAGGGTAATTCAGATCTTGGAGGATATGCTACGGGCTTGCGTGATTGAGTTTGAGGGCAGTTGGGATACACACTTGCCTTTGATTGAGTTTGCTTACAACAACAGCTACCAATCAAGCATTGGGATGCCTCCATATGAAGCTTTGTATGGCGTAAAATGTAGAACCCGTTGTGTTGGGATGATGTGGGTGAAAGAAAGATGATCGGACCAAATTGTTCAACAGATCAAGAGAAAATCGTGGTGATCAGAGATCGACTTAAAGTCGCATCGCATCACAAAAGTCCTATGTTGATTTGAAAAGAAGGGACATTGAGTATGCAGTGGTGAGAAAGTTTTCCTCAAGGTTTCTCCTTGGAAGAGGATTATGAGATTCGCAGAAGGGAAAACTAAGTCCTCGCTTTATCGGGCCATATGAGGTTCGGAAAGAGTGGGTCCTTTGGCATATCGGTTGGCACTACCTCGAGTTGGAGAAGATACATAATGTCTTCCATGTGTCCATGTTGAGGAGATATCGATCGACCCATCTAATGTACTACCAGTAGAAGAAATAGAAGTGAATCCAGACCTCACATATGAAGACGAACCCATAAAGATTCTGGCTTATGAGGTGAAGCAGCTACGGAATAAGCAGATACCGTTGGTAAAAGTGATGTGGAACCATCATTCGGGCCAAGAAGCTACTTGGGAACGAGAGGAGGACATGAGGAGACAACACCCACAGCTGTTCAGAGATTGATACCAGGTAAAATTTCGAGACGCACTTTATTTAAGGGTAGGAGAATTGTAACACCCCGTTGCTTAGCCTAGTAGATTTCACTGTTCCGGTGACCGGTGTCGGTCCGGACAATTAATGGGATTAGGGCCACACTTAAGACAATTTGAGAAGCCATAAACACAAATAATTAGTAATGTTTAATTAGTTAACTATAAATAAGAAAAACAGAACATAAGAGGTTAAACGTACCGAGAGTCACAAATGATGAGTGACCTCCTGAACGCATCGCAAGTCGCTTTTAAACTCAAATTTCGAACGGTAAAAAGTGACGCTGCGTCCTTAGGACCCTTATGAACACAATGGAAAAGAAAACATCATGAAAAAGAACCGTTAAGCTACCAAATAATTAGGTCGTGGAGCCAAAGAAATATGGAATTATTTGCACACCGGATGAACCCGAGGGGCGATTTGGTCAATTGACCCCGAGAGTCGACTCGACCTAATCACAAATAAAATCGGAGAAAAGAAAATTTCGGAATCGAGAATTAAATTAAAGAACTAATAGAAAAAAATAAATAGAAAAAAAAAGAAAAAGAAAAGAAAGAAGTTAGAAAAGTCAAAGATGATGTCATAAAAGATTAATTAAGTTATTTTATTAATTTGGGAATTTTGGTCTTCAAAAATGGATAAAAATAAAAATTCAAAAACATTTTTTTTTGCTTCTTCTTTTGCTTTTCCCATAGCTCTCTCCTCTCCCTCTCTTCTTATGTTGTTCCACCATTTTTAAGCAAGAAAAGCTTGGAATTCTTGGTTCATTTCCATAAATTCTCTAAATCCCAACCTAGAAATTTTATTTACCAACCATAATAACTCTCATAAGGACTTCTTTAAAGCTTGTTATTACTACTTAAGAAGGAGATTTCAAGAAGAAAGAAGAGCAAAGGTTAGGGTTTTGAAGTTTTAAGTGAGGTTAGCATATCAAACCCTTTATTTTTCCATTTAAATGCATGTTTAGGTAATTAAGTTAGCTTAGAACTTGATTTAAATGAAACAAATATGGGAGAGGGACCAAACTGAAATTTGGGCAGCTTGATAGGAGTATGATTTACATGAAATTGATGCATTAGAATGAGTTTAAAAGCTTTGATTAGTTGAATGGTTAAGGTTAAGTGCACTAGTTATGGTTAAATGCAAGAGTTAGTGAGTTTAGGGTTTCAATGCAAGGGTTTATGAATCAAAAATTGGAGAAATGCATAAATGGCATATTTGACCTATTGTGAAATGAAATAATGATCAATTAGGACCAAATAAATTGTATGGGAATGGTGGAAAATTTAGTTAAATTCTTAGGTCAATGGTCATGCTGCTGGCAGCATGACCAAACCCACTTTGAAGGACCAAAACTCAAATTTTACAAGCCTAATGGATATGCCACCAATTGGAGATGAAAATAGACATAAAAGAGCACAACTTTCATTAAGGAACCATGACCAAAAACTGACTAAAACTTGGTGAAACAATTGACCAAAGTGAGTTGATAGCAGGCTGCCCTGCACCAAATTGACCAAATGAATAGTAACTGTTCATTTGGTCATAACTCGAGCTAGGTAGGTCAAATTGACCTGAAAGTTTACCAGCAATTAGATATGATATAGACCTAAAACTTTCATGAAGAACACCAACCCAAATTAGGCCATTAACTCATTCAAATCATTGAGCAAAGTTAAAATTACTGTACTGAAACTCTGCAGAATTTTCAGTGGAGCAGCAATGTTTGGATGGCTATAACTCTCTCTAGAAAACTCGGATTTAGGCGATTCTTGAATCGATGGAAACCTAAGACATAGTAGAACATTTCATCTGAAGAAAGTTAGACCAAATTATGAACTTAACTTGATCAAATTACTGACCAAAGTTGGACCAAAAATCTGCCAGCACCTAAATTGCAGTATGAACAGTGCACTTGAACAGTAAACTTATTTTGGCCATAACTTGAGCTACAAAACTCCGATTGAGGTGATCCAAAAATGAGAATACACTTTAGACAATAAGGAACATTTTCTATGAAGGAAGTTTTGTCAAATTCCAATAGTAGATCGACCAATGGAATAGTGCAACTTCGGAGCACAAAACCGAAAATCGGCAATTTTGCCAAAATGACCTATGCTTTGAAAAAGTGACCAAAACCAACAAGTTTAATGAACAAAATGTGGTATGTGGGTGAAGTTGAAGTTCCCATACCTATTAATCCTTAGAAAGTCAACTATTTGACTTGAATAGTGCAGTGAATAGTAACCCGAAACACAAAATTTCGAGAACGTCGAATTTAACACGTTAGAGCTAAGTAAATGCGAAGTTAAAATTTATTTTGGGATTTATGTTAAGTTCTAGTACTGAAACATTGTAAAATTTTGTGTTTCAGTTGAAAAGAATATCGGGAAGGAACCCGAGGAAACGAGTCGAGGCTAAGGGACGACTCGCTTGAGGTTTGTGCACAATAAACCCTATTTAAGCATTTTACTCTTGAAAAATTGATTTAGCATGCATTATGAACATATGAACTTTTGTGTTGCCACCTTGTGATCAAATTATAACTTTGGAAATTGATTTGATTTTTGTATGCAATATTTGAATGAAATGTTTGAAATGGATTTTATGTTCACACTTAGCATGACAGTATCACATTTCCTCCTCCATTTATGGGGTTGAGATCGCTTATTTTCCTCCCTTTCTGGCTTGCCAGTTGAGGTTGTAGATCGGATGAGTACTCATTAGCTAGCTAGCCACCTCCCTCATTGGTTTCAATTAATGGGGTTGAGATTGCTTTGTCGTGGTGTACAACACGCATTGATCGAAAATTTTGTGTCATGGCTTAAGTTATGTACGACTTTGGCAACACTGTGTTTACGCAATTGTTTGACTAAACTGTTGTTTAATATATTATTTGACAAAATGAGTTGTTATGAGCTTTGATATTTGTGAAATGTGATTGTGAAGTATTCAAATTATGTTTCATCAATAAATGATTTATGTATCGCATTTTAAAGTTTTATTGTGCACCACTGAGTATGTTTATACTCAGCGATAGTTTAATTTACTGTCGCAGATAAGAGCAAGGAAAAAGCAGCAGAGTGAGTCACATCGAGTTGAAGATCACATCAAGCTTTTGTACGGTATTGTTTTATACCCTTATGGTTATTTTGATGTAAATCAGTAATGTCATAAGTATCAATGTAAATTGAGCAGTTGTAAATAAATTGTAATAATATTATTTTGGGTTTGTTTCTGTAAATTTAATATTTGTAAACATGAATTTTCTACTTTATGTTTTGTAAATGAAGATATTAAATACTTTGAGATGAGAAATCTTGATTTGTATTGTGAAATTATTTGAAGTGCCTTGATTGAGTTGATTTGAGAATTATTGGTGGTTGGGAGTTGTGAAATATGTTTGGAAGTGCTTTTTACAGGTATTTGAAGAACTGGTTTCTCAAAATACAGAGGGAACTCTGTCAAAATTTTTATAAAATTTATGCAAAATTTAAATGCACAAAAATTTTTACTAGTCCTTAAGCTTTGAATAAATGGTTTTTAATTCCTACCAAAATGCTCACCACTTCCAAAATGTAAGAAAATTGTTTTAAAATCCCTTGTAGGGTACTTAATGAGTTATCGGTAGGTGAAGTTCGGTAGTTCATTAAGTATTCTACGGGATCATGTTATGCCTTACGGAGGGGTAAGGTGTGACACTAAACATGAGCATTAAACACAAAACATGAATTATGAGGTTTTAATGCAAACCAGGTTCATTTCGAAGTATCAAAACACATTTCATAAAACCCATAGTTAGATCACGCCATTCGAAACAAATAGAATCTCAATAGCCAGAGGCTAAAGAGAAATCACATCACAAGGCTAGCTAGCTCAAATATATGGATATCCATTCACATCCTCTTCTACTGGCACACCTCAACACTTCTCCAGAGAAGGAATCAAAATTCGAAACTAATTACCCCCACTAGTCGTGCTAGTGAGGTGTTCAAATATGTGGTCATGATACTGTGGTTTCAAAACTTATCTTAACAATTTGCTAAACATTGTCATTTCAAATATACATAATAAATTTCAACAATTTAAATCAAACATCATAAGAATGCCATAATCCAATATTTCACATTATTCAAAATAGTATGCAAAAGATGATTATTAAAAAGTATACGTTGTGCACAAACCTCAAACAAGTCGCCCCTTAGCCTCGACTCGATTCCTCGGGTTCCTTCCCGGTATTCTTTTCAACTGAAATACACAATTTTATAATGTTTCAGTACTAGAACTTAACATAAATCCAAAATAAATTTAACTTCACATTTACCTAGTTCTAACGTGTTAAATTCGACGTTCTTGAAATTTTGTGTTTCGGGTTACTATTCACTGCACTATTCAAGTCAAATTATTGACTTTCTAAGGCTTAATAGGTATGGGAACTCCAACTTCACCCACATACCACATTTTGGTCATTAAACTTGTTGGTTTTGGTCATTTTCTCAAAGCTTAGGTCATTTTGGCAAAATTGCTAATTTTCGGTTTTGGTGCTTCGAAGTTGCACTGTTCCATTGGTCGATCTACTGTTAGAATTTGACAAAACTTCCTTCATAGAAAATGTTCCTTATTGTCTTAAGTGTATTATCATTTTTGGATCACCTCAATCGAAGTTTTGTAGCTCAAGTTATGGCCAAAATAAAAATACTGTTCACTTGCACTGTTCATGCTGAGATTTTGGGTTCTGGCAGATTTTGATCCAAATTTGGTCATTAATTTGATCAAGTTAAGTTCATAATTTGGTCTAACTTTCTTCATATGAAATGTTCTACTATGTCTTAGGTTTCCATCGGTTCAAGAATCGCCTAAATCGGAGTTTTCTAGAGAGAGTTATAGCCATTGGAACTTTACTGTTCAAATGGAAATCTGCAGTTTTGCAGGTTCAGTAACTCAACTTTGCTCAATAATTTGATTAGGTTAATGGCATAATTTGGGTTGGTGTTCTTCATGAAAGTTTTATATCTATATCTTATCTAATTACTGGTAACATTTCAGGTCATTTTGACCTTCCTAGCTCGAGTTATGACCAAATGAACAAATACTGTTCATTTGGTCAGTTTGTGCAGTGGCAGACTGCTCTTAACCAACTTTGGTCAATTGGTTCATTAGGTTTTGGTCAGTTTTTGGGCATGGTTCCTTAATAAAAATTGTGTCATTTTATGTCTATTTTCATCCCCAATTGGTGGAATATCAATTGGACTTGTAAAATTTCCGTTTTGGTCATTCAAAGTTGGCTTGGTCATGCTGCCAGCAGCATGACCATTTACCCTACGAATTTGACTTCCATTCTAACAATTCCCACACATCTCTTTTGGTCATTATTGACCATTTTTCACTTCACAATAGGTCCAAGACACCATTTACTCATTTCTTATATTTTTGGTTCACAAACCCTAAGTCCCAAAACCCTAACTCACTAAGTTGTTTCATTTAACCAATTCAATGCCTATATACATGCTTCTTTAACTCTATCAAGCTCATATACACCTTTAAGTCCATCAAATTCATGCACACACATCAAAACCCTAGCTAGATGAGTTTTTCTTTAATCCTCCAACAATTAATTTCTTTTCATTTTAAGCATAATTCTAATTAATTGAACTATAAACACAATTAATTCAACTAGAAATTTCAAGTTTAGCTTACTAACCTTTCCTTGAATTTTCAATCTTCAAATCTTTCACTTTCTTCACTTTTCTTTCCTTAGTTCTCCTTTCCAAGTTGCAAGAACAAGGTGTAATGCAAAATTTTTGAGGAGTTTGTGGGAAAATTTGGGTTTTTAAAAGCTTACACACAAGCTTTAATGGAGGATTTAACTATGGTGAGGGAGAGGGAAATGGGAGGCAGCAAGAATGGAGAAGAAGAAGAGATTTTTTTGTTTTGTTTTTTTTTCTTTTCTTTTCTTTATTTATTTTAGTTAAGGAAGACCACAAAATCTAAATTAATTAATTTAGTTATGGCATCATGCATGAGGTCATGCATGATGTCATCACCTTTTTACTTTTTGATTTTCCTCTCTTTTTTTTTATATTTTTCTATTAGTTCTTTAATTTAATTTTCAATTCTGAAATTTTCTTTTCTCCGATTTTTTTTTACAGTTAGGTCAGGAGTCAGCTCTCCAGGTCAATTGACCAAATTGCCCCTCGTCGGTTCATCCCGGTTTGCAAATAATTCCATATTTCTTCCGGCTCCCTGACCTAATTATTTGACTAGCTTAACAGTTCTTTTTTGTGATTTTCTCTTTTCCACTGTGTTCATAAGGGTCCTAAGGACCGTAGCGTCACATTTTACGGTTCGAAATTTGAGTTTAAAATGACTTCGCAGTCATTCCCGAGAAGGTCACCCATTGCTGTGACTCTCAGCTAGTTTAACTTGTTCTGTTTTGTTTTTCTTATTTATGCTTAACTAATTGGACATTACTAATTATTTGTGTTTATAGCTTCTCTAGTTGTCTTAAGTGTGGTTCTAATCTCCTTAATTGTCCGGACCGACACCGGTCACCGGAACAGTGAAATCTACCAGGCTATGCAAACGAGGGTGTTACAAAAGGGAAGTAAAATTTGCTATTGAGATAATGCCGGGTACAGCGTCGATCTCAATTTCTCCTTATAGGATGGCACCCACTGAATTGAAGGAGTTGAAAATCCAGTTGCAGGAGTTACTGGATAAGGGGTTCATACGCCCTAGTGTGTCACCGTGGAAAGCTCCGATGCTGTTTGTGAAGATGAAGGATGGGACACTAAGGCTATGCATTGATTACCGGTAGTTAAACAAAGTGACTGTGAAGAACAAGTACCCATTACCCAGAATTGATGATCTGTTTGATCAATTGAAGGGAGCAGGCATATTTTTCAAGATTGATCTCAGATCAGGGTATCATCAGCTGAGGGTGAAGGATGCAAATGTTCCTAAGACTGCATTCAGGATCTGGTATAGGCATTGTAAATTTCTGGTGATGCTTTTTGGGTTGACCAATGCACCAGCAGCTTTTATGAACCTTATGAACCGTATCTTCCATCCATACTTAGATCGGTTTGTAGTGGTCTTCATTGATGATATACTGGTGTATTCTAAGAACAGAGAAGAACATGATGAACATTTAAGGATTTTTCTGCAAACTCTGAGAAAGAAGAAGCTGTATGCCAAGTTGTTCAAGTGTGACTTCTGGTTGAATGAGATCTCCTTTCTTGGACACATAGTATCAACTGATGGGATTTGAGTGGATCCCAAGAAAATTGAAGCAGTAATGGAATGGAAGCCTCCTAGAAATGCAACTGAGGTCAGAAGCTTCTTGGGGCTAGCTGGTTACTACAGAAGGTTTATAAAGGGGTTTTCTCTAATAGCTGCTCCATTGACCAAGTTGCTACATAAAAATGTCAAATTTGACTGGAATGACAAGTGTCAAGCCAGTTTTAAGAGGTTAAAGGCTATGTAATTAGAGGCACCAGTGTTAACACAGCCAGTGATGGGAAAAGACTTTGTGGTCTACAGTGATGCCTCACATAATGGGCTAGGGTGTGTTTTGATACAAGAAGGGAAAGTGGTCGCCTATGCTTCCAGGCAATTAAGGCCACATGAAAAGAACTACCCCACCCATGATCTTGAATTAGCAGTGATCATATTTGCACTAAAGATATGGAGGCACTAATTATATGGTGAACAGTGCTACATACACACAGACCATAAAAGTTTGAAATACTTGCCAACCCAGAAGGAGTTTAACCTTAGACAGAGGCGATGGATTGAGTTCCTGAAGGACTATAATTGTGTGATAGACTACCCACCCTAGGAAGGCAAATGTAGTTGTTGATGCCGTAAGCAGAAAGTCCATTGCAGCATTGAGATCATTGCATGCCCGTTTATCCTTAGCTCATGATGGAGCTATTTTGGCTGAGTTGCAAGTGAAGCCAAACCTGCTACAGCAGATACAAGATGGGCAGAAGGTAGATAAGAAGTTAATAGCTATTATGGGCAATTACAGAAGGGAAGGAGACTGAATTTGAGTTAAAAAAAGATAGGTGTGGGTACTATAAAGGAAGAATATGTATACCAGATAATGGGAAATTGAAGACCAGTATTCTGAAAGAAGCACATCACAGTGTTTATGCTATGCACCCAGAAAGCACAAAAATGTACCATGATCTGAAGCCTCATTATTAGTGGCCGGGTATGAAGAAGGACATAGCTGACTATGTAACTAGATGCTTGACCTGTCAATAAGTCAAGGCAAAACACCAAGTTCCATCAGGTTTGTTACAACCCATAAGCATACCTGAATGGAAATGGGATCAGGTCACCATGGATTTCGTTAGTGGTCTACCACTCACCCAGAAGAAGCATGATGCAGTATGGGTGATAGTAGATAGATTGACGAAATCAGCACATTTTCTGCCAGTTAGAATTGACTACTCACTTGAGAAGCTAGCAGAGTTATATATCAGCGAGATTGTTAGACTGCATGGAATCCTACTCTCCATTATATTTGATAGAGGCCCAAGGTTCACATCAAGATTTTGGAAGAAGTTGCAAGAAGCCTTGGGCACACAACTCCATTTTAGCACGGCTTTTCATCCTCAAACGGATGGATAGTCGGAACAAGTGGTTCAGGTAAAACTTAAAACTCATTGAATTAGTATAAATATTAAATTGAAATGATAGTAATAACATGAAATATGTGGTAGGTGCTTGAGGATATGCTAAGGAGTTGTGTTATTGAGTTTGAGGGAAGTTAGGATAAATACCTCCCATTGGGAGAATTTGCTTACAACAATAGCTACTAGAGTAGCATTCAGATGGCTCCATATGAGGCATCGTATGGGAGGAAGTGCAGAACACCATTGTGCTGGATTGAACTGGTTGAAGATAAGCTTGTGGGCCAGACTTGGTGAAACAGACTGAGGAGAAAGTGAAGTTAATCAAAGCTAATTTGAAGGTTGCCTTAGACAGACAGAAGTTTTATGCTGACTTGAAAAGAAAAGATATAGAATATGAAGTTGGCAATAAGGTGTTTCTTAAAGTCTCACCATGGAAAAAGGTATTGAGGTTTGGGAGAAAGGGTAAGTTAAGGCCTAGGTTCATTGGCCCATATGAAGTTATTGAACGTGTGGGTCTAATAGTCTGCAGGCTAGCTTTACCAACAGAGCTGGACAAGATCCATAATATGTTTCATGTATCCATGCTGAGAAGGTACAGATCAGACCCGTCATATGTCATCTCCATGGAAGAAATAGAAATCCAACTAGATTTGACATATGAAGAGGAACCCATAAGGATCCTGGCTCGGGAAGTAAAAAAACTGCGAAACAAGCAGATTCCACTGGTGAAAGTGCTTTGGAGGCACCACAACACCGAGGAGGCAACTTGGGAAAGTGAAGAGACGATGATGCAACAGTTCCCTCAACTATTTGCATCAGATAAATTTCGAGGACGAAATTTTTATTAGAGGGGAAGAGCTCTAACACCCTCACTTTAGATAGTCTATACATTCTACTGTTCTGATGACTAATGTCTATTTGAATAGCTAGAATATTTGGAACTATATTTAAACTAGAGTGAGGAGTCATAAATAAACTAAATAATGATAATAAAAATTAAGGAAAATTTTAAGCAATGAAAAGCACTAAGGTTAAATGAGTCATAGCTCCGGCGATGGGTAACCCTAACGGAAAGCAGCTGTAAAGACAGTTGCCAACCCTAGACCCATCGGGAAACCCTGTAAAATAATTTTTGGGACTCCAGTGAAGAGTTATTGAACCTTAGATGATAAAAGAATGCCAAGAAAATTTTCTAAATCGATAGAGATAAATTCAACTCGATAAGCAAAACGAATGACATTTTGGTCATTTCATCTCCAGAGATAATTTTTTACCAACTTGTCCATTTAAGTGAGTGAGGTTAATGTCCTAAAATATAAATAAATATTACTAAAAATTTAATTAAAAATGATAAAAGAATGAAGAAAAGAAAATACAAATCAAAAGAAAATAAAAACTTAATTATGACATAATAAAGATGTCATTTAAAATCTCCCACCAATCACATTTAGACAAGCACTCATAAAACCATTAAAAAGAGATAAAATAAAACAAAAATTCAGTTGTCTTCCTCCCTTCACCAAGCTGGCCGAACCTCACTCTAGAATCTCCACTATTTTTCTTTCAACAAAGCTTCATCTCCCACTTGAATTCACCATAAAACTCCTTCTTGTCTTCACTAAAATTAATCCTTGCACTTTGAGCAAGCTTGAGACAGTAAAAAGAAGAGGAAAGAAAGAGGTTTAACAAGCTTTGAAATTGACTAGCAAGGTTAGTGCCAATTCCTTTCTCTTTCTCTTTATATTTTATGTTAGGAGCATGAATTAAGTGGGAAATGGTACAAATTAAAACAAATTATGCATGTTAAAATCACCTTAAATTTTTAGCAGCCAGAGTAGGGAGAAGAATTTGGGTGTGTAATTCAATTTAAAACTTGAATTCTAGTTTGGTTATGAGCATATATATGAAGTATAAGGTGAATTGCTTATGTTATGAGAAATTGGGGAATTGTGATTAGGGTTTTGAACCCAAAAATTGGGGAATTATGCAATTGATGATGAATTGATGTTTTAATGGTCAATTAGTGACCATTTGAGGTGAATTGACCTTAATTTGGAATGAATTGTGGCATTGAATGGTGAAAGGGATAGGCTGCCCTATGTGCTAGGAATTCTAGACTGGAGTCCAGTGGGTTTGGGCAGCCCTAACATGATTTGTGTAGCTTCAATTGGTACAAGGCTAATTGGAAGTGAAACTAGGGACATAATGCTACATTTTTTATGAAGAGACTCTGCTCAGAAAACCAACTTAAGGTAACCTAAAATTTGCCTAAATCCAGGTAACCAAAATTCTGAACCTGGAAAATGACCAAATGAACAGTGTTTGTTCAATTGGCCACAACTTTGTGTAGAGAAGTCTAAATGACCTGATTCTTAAACCTATGGAAAGCTTAGACAATTTAGAACAACTTTCATGGAGAATAAAAACCCAAATTCTGACCATAACCAAATCAAATTGCTAGCCAAATTTAGGACACTAAAACTGTCAGAACCTATTTTGCCCAGAAAATCTGGGAATGTACCAATCCAGCCAGTTATGGTAAAAATGCCATAACTTGAGCTACAAAACTCCAAATGGAGTGATTCAAAAAGGGAATTAAAATAGACACATTAATGAAAAACTTTGATGATGAAGGTTTAGCTAAATTCTCAATGTAGACTGGTCCAATGGAATAGTAAACTTAAGTAACCAAATCTAAAAATTTGAAATAACTTCCAGTGAGCTTTGAATCAAAATTGGCAACCAATGCCAACATATGTAAAACCCAAAATGTGGTATTTTAGTGTAATTTGAACTTGCCTACCTATTAATTATGAAAAATTCAAATTTTTTGCATGAATAATAAGGTAAATAGTAACCACCAAACCTCAAATGCAAAGAATTAAACAATTAACTTTGTAATATGCCCTAATATGCCTAGTATGATTGGTTTGGATAGGTTGGCATGCCAATAGGGTTCTGATAGCAGTACTGCATATGGCTTCAAGCCATTTCGTGATTTATGACATATAGTGCAATTTTGTGATATTATGGCTTTTAGCCATTTTGATACACTTGATATACTTGGTCTTGTACCTGATAGTTATTATGGCTTATTAGCCATTCTATTGCACACCTAGTAGTACTTGGTACCCAGTGCCAGTTTACCCGTTTATCCAGTCCAGTCACTGGTATAGGTTACTTGGGCAACCAAAATAAGTCTTAATAATTTATAACTAAATAATGAACATAAAAAGTACTAAATGAATAATATTACGAATAATTATCAAAAATTCAGTCTGCATAAAATAATATAATAATTTTTGCATATTTAATTATTTTAATTTATTTTTATTTTATGTTAGCACCACTAAGCTGTATTGCTTAGCCCATTGCTTTTGCCACGCATAGGCACTGGAGACACAAAGCGAGAACCCAGCAGACCTCAGACTGGGTGAGAGTCAGATCTACATTGTGTACGGTGTCACCTCCACTACAGTACATTTTGGGTAGGACCCATTAGGCTTGTTAGAAGTTTTGTATTTTGTAGTATGTATTCATTTTGTATTGTAAATTATGAATCTTTATAATTATTATAAATTATGCAGATTAATGAAGATTGAGTATTTCTTTTATGAATGTGATGATAAATTTATTTATGTATAGAATGTTTGAAATTATGAATGGCAATGTTGAAATGACACATTGGAATAGAATATGAGAAAGAATTTATATTACTGAATACATATATTATTGATAATTTTAACAAGTGGGAAATCATCAAAATTACTAATAAATTAGGGGAAACTCTATCAGTTTCTCCTACAAAATAATTAGATTTAAATTTAATAAAATAAAATGTGATAATTAGGAAGTAATAAGATAAGTCAAGGCGCTCCGGCACCAAGTGTGACATACTTTGCTCGGCTACACTATAGACGGGTAAGGGGTGTCACATACCCTGTGCATTCATGCATGCTTCGTGTAACCAAAGGGTCGAAAAGCAAATTTAAAATTGAAGCCCAAAAAGTTACACGGGGTGACCTGTGTAACCTTACTTAGGCCGTGTAATTAGTTGAGCAAAAATTTTTTAAAAAAATACATAAAAGTGGATAGAAAGTTGTACGAGGTGACCCGTGTAACGCTACATGGGCCAGTGTAAAATGTTACAGCCCTTTTTTTTAAATTTATATCGTTTCGTGCAAAAAGTTATGTCCCAATCCCCAACTGACCCTAAACCCTTATTTAATACCCAAAACCCTTCCAAACCATTACAGCTACACTCTTCTACCTCTCTAAATTCTCTCAAATCCCTTTCCCTCACAAAACCCTCTTCCAAACCTCGATTAAAGAATCACATACCTTCTCTATGGCTCTAGCAAAAAGAGTGGCTCACCATCCCTCTTCCTTACACGTAATAAACAATTCACCCTCCCCTCCATCACGCTAAAGAATAAGGCAAACAAGAAGGAAGGAGGAACAACCCCAACCTTAACCACAACCCCAACCCCAACAAAAACACCCATAAGTACCACCAAAGGCACCACCACATCAAGACTGTGAATTGGCATGGCCATTCAAAGATGCACACCACAAAGCTCTTGCCCTTCACCTTTTGGAGCACAAGATAACCCCCACCAAATATCTTGACAACGGTATCTTGGAGAAATGGGGATAAGGGTGCGGGTAGATACCTTTTTGCGTAACATAGGATGGGAACGCTTTGTCACATTGTAATTCCCCACCATTGTGACCTCACATTGGAATTATTAGGAAGCTTCCAAGCCAACTTGTGCTTATGGATAGAGTGAAATAGAGGACAAATCTAGTTTTGAGTTCTAAGAGTGGACCGGGTATTGAACATAAATGAGTTCAATGCCATATTTAGGTTTGATAGCACCGGCCTCCAAGAAATCTCACTAAATAGAGTAGTCTATAAAAAAAAAAAATCACCTTCTAGAGGACTATTGCACCAGATGCATCGGAGGACCATCCAAGCCGCTCTAAATCTTTAGGGCTCACAAACCCAGCACTGCGATATCTTCACCGCCTAGCCGCTCATACCATTATGGGGCAAGGAGACAACTTAGGCATGGTGAACACCAATGAGTTATTCTTTCTTTGGTTCATGGTTCACAGCCAGAGATATAGCATTGGATATTTTTTATGCCAGCACTTCAAGAGGATCTCTTACCAAGCCACCAGACACATAGTGAATGGTGGCTTCATCATCACCATAGTAATGCACTGCGGCTTTATTTTCTCTCATGTACGATTGCATCCTATCACAAGGATGACTAGGATAGATGCAACCATTTACATCTCCATGGGAATCTACAGGAGGGTCGAAGACACATTCCTCCTTATAGATGAACATGGGAATGTAGTACCTAAAGCCATAGGAGCGTGCGAGTCATTAGGAGCACAGCAATAGCCAGAAGAAGAGCAACTTATGGTGTAGTAGCAATATGAGGGTCCCGACCCAGTACTCAAAGCCTCACTAGCTTGAGTCCCACCCTTCACACCACCTCCCACTGATCCTGTCCTTGCATTCTTATAGAGGATGGAACATACCTTCACCCAACGATTCTGAGACTTAGAGGATAGCCTCTAAGAAACACACAACAAGGTTGATATGCTCTTAGAGAGACAAGAAAAGAGTGGACCCTCCTCACCTTCGGAGACATTCTATACTTGGATGACTAGATTATGATACCTTTTGGATTATGTACAGCCATACGCCTAGCACTAGTCAATTTTGTTAGACATTAGTATATTTCCTCGTATATATATATATATATATATATATATTTGCTTTGCTGATTGTATCTATTACGCCTTATCAATTTTATATAGCTTACATGTTATATTATATTGCCATTAAAGATAATGTAAAGTGTGAGTTTTAGGCTATGTGCAATTTCTTGCATTTTCAGTGCATTTTAGTTAACTTTTGCATTTTCATATGCATTTTAGTTAACTTTTGCATTTTCATATGCATTACCTTTTCATGCCTCTATTATACTCGTGTATCAAAATTTCAAAATCCTTTAAAATTTTTCAAACTTTTCTTAGAAACATGACTAAAACTTCAATTAGCAAATAATTATTCTCTAATGTGTTAATAGGCTAAATTTTTTTGTGAAAAATTTATCTTCTAAGTGGAGCAAGACTAAGTAAACTAATTCATAAGTATTAGTTTGTCACATTCAATTTGCAAAGTTAGGAGAAAATTCT
Organism: Hevea brasiliensis; assembly: GCF_030052815.1. Taxonomy (NCBI): domain Eukaryota; kingdom Viridiplantae; phylum Streptophyta; class Magnoliopsida; order Malpighiales; family Euphorbiaceae; genus Hevea; species Hevea brasiliensis. Next base: position 54,009,798 of record NC_079505.1, read on the forward strand.
TAGAATGTGAACAAGCTTAGGTATGCCTCAACAACCCTAGAATAAATTTCTTTAATCTATCGAGGCAAAATCCTAGTATGCACTTAAGAAAAAGATGATTTAGGCATTCCTGGTTATTAACCTCATTAAAACCTTAGCCACCCTTAATCTAAATTATCCCTTATAGCCAATTTGAGCCTACATTTTACTTTTATATGTTCTTTGCTAAACCTCAATATTTACGTGGCCCTTAACCTAAACACGTATCCTAACCTTATGAGAAAAGTCAAAATGCAAGGTGAAAAGCACATTAGGTACATATAAAGAAGAGGAAAGGAGTAAATGTAGGCTTGACATAAGTATGCTATAAAAAAAAAAAAAAGGAAGGGGGGGGGGGGCCCGGGGGTGGGGCGGGAGTGCACTTCTAAACTAGTAAAAAGAATGAATTGGGGGTAGGCACTAGAATGGGATAAAAGCCATAAACAAAAGTCAATTCAAATGCAAAAGTCCCTATTAAAACACCAAAAGGAAGCATCATGACATTAAGATTCAAAGTTCTTAAAAGGCTCCTCTTCTCCATGTGCAAATAGGAAAGTCAAAATTTAGTATGCATTGATCTTTTACAAGATGTTTCTTCTCATATTTTGCATTCCTTAATCCTTTTTCATTGGTAGCAACATTTATCACCCTCTAGCCCCATTATAACCTTATAAAAGACCTTTTGGTCTTTTAAAAAGTGTATACTATATTAGTAGAGAAAGAAAATTGAGATATACCTATAGGGTTGGGGATATACTCCTTCATCTTATATACAATCATTCATGATGGAGGCATTTTAAATTAGTGATTGTTTTTTGAATCTATCTTAGTGAGATAATTTCTTTATGACTTATTAATAGTCTTGTAATTGGAATGATTAGTTGACACTTTATAAGGAAGATGGATTTTCAACAAGCAATCATTGATTCTTTTATACCTTGAAGATAGGGAATTGGAATGTGGTTATTAAGAGTCCAATTGTATGCAAGTTGAGTTTTTTGTTGTAATTCTAGGAAAGCAAAGAAACCTAATGTGTTTTTCTTAAACTTCAATAAGCAAATGTTTGAGTTTAGGGGTATTTGATACAGTTATATTATATAGGAATTTGAAGGTACTTTTTATTACATTTCATTGGCATTTTGTTAGTTAATTGCATAATTTTTAGTTAGTTTCATTGCATTTTACGATTTTGAGTTACTCTAGCTTAATTTCTTGATTTGTGTATTTTATCAGGTGATTTCATACAATCCCAAGGCCTAGAAGACAATTGGACAAGTTAGGAAGTCAAAAAGGACAAGCCATGCACTGCGGAGAAAAGCACAGGCCGTGCACTGGGACACCTGCCCTATGTAACAAGCTGCCTGAAGTTTGCCAAGAGAGAGCATTTACACGGGCCGTGTAAAGGGACCTGTGTAATGGTCCTTAGCCTATGTAATCTTCTGCCACCCCAATTGATGAAGACCTCCAAAGCTCCAAAGAGTTACACGGCTTACCCCGTGTAATGATACATGGGCTGTGTAAATTGCCTAAGCTCAAACCCCAAATCGACTCCAACTCTATTTTGCTCGACTCGGATAGACTTCTAAAGCCTCTAGGACTCTGAATTGAAGGTTTTTATACCATATATAAATATAGGAAGTCAGGAACAAGCCAAGGATCACATTCTGTACATTTTAACCTAGGTTTTCAATAATTTGGAAACATTTACACAAGATTCTAAAGAGAGATTTACACCCTAAGTACCAAAAGTTCAAAGCTACAAAGTCTTCTACATGGGGTTTCTTTGCTTTATTTCTTCAGATATTTTATCATTGTTATTTTATTTTATGAATATAACACTTTCTATTCTACTATGGATTTATATTGATTTTATTTAATAAATTTGGAATCTTGTTCTTTGATTCAATTTCTTGTGATCTTAATGCATGCTATGTGTAGATCTCCACTTAGTTATGATTCTAGATATTAATTGAAGGACTGAAAGGTAAATATTAAATTAGAAAATCAAGATATTGAACTTAGGGTTTTTGATCTAGAGATAGACTGAAATTTTATGTGGAGTGCACAATTAATCAAAGAGCTTAAAGGATCTTAATTAAGATTGATTGCCATGAAAGTAGTGTTTAGGTTAATTGAAATACAACTTGAGTGTCTTGAGAGAGGACTTAAGATAGTTTAGGATTAATTTCGTTCAAAGTAACAACCTTCCAATTTATTGAATGAATGAAATTAGATCTGTAATAGGTTGAGGTGTGAACCCCTAATTCTGGATTTGCTTTCTTTAGTCAAATCTACTTTGCTTACCTTTACTTTATTGGTTTCAGTTATTTTAATTTTAAAATTTCTTATCCTCATATTCGATAGTCTAAATAGTTAAAATTGTTGTTTAGTTTAGTAGTCACTCAGTTCCTTATAGGAACGATACTCATTCATCACTTTATTACTTGTTGACGATTCATGCACTTGCGAGATTTTGCACAATAGTGGATAATATGAATGAAGTCTTGATTTTTCTCTCTGTTCATCCATTGCTTCCTTAAATTTTTATGTTCTTCTATGTTTCTTCCCTTTCTAGTTCACTTTCTCATTTGGTTTGCATTGGTTTGCATTAGGAAGCTTATATGGGCATATATTAAAAATTAAAAAAAAAATGCCTCTTCATGCATCTTTTGTCGTGGCTGCTACTAAAGCTTGCAATTTTTTACACTACAAAATTCGACACATATGGCTTTGGATTCAGCATAAACAGGTTCAGGTCATAAATGGGTGACATGCTAAAAATAAGGGTTTAATTGGGTTGATCCTTTTAACCCAAGAAGAAGTGCAACTACCCATTTATTTAATCGAGTTATCAGATTAACCTATTTTATTTTAATCCATTTGAACCTATTGTGATCCTTTTCATTTATAATTAAAAATATTACTTTACTGTAACACTCTCACTATAGCAATTCCGTACATTTTACTGTTTAGATGACCGGTGCTGGTTCGGATAGCTAGAACGTCTAGAAAAATATTTAGACTAAAGTGAGGAGCCATAATTAACTCAAATATTAACAAGAAAAATGTAGAAAAAATTTTAGAAATAAAATACAACCAAGTTAAATGAGCCAGTGCCCTAGCAATGGGTAACCTAGTGGGAAGTTGCGGTCTTCGCAGCTAGAAGCCCTAAACCCAGGAGAAAATTCATGAAATAATTTTTGGGACTCCAAAGAAGAGTCATTGAGGTTTTGATGGCATTAGAATGCCAAGAAAATGCTCAGAAAAATTTTTAGATCGGTACAGACAATTTTAGTCTGTTAAGCAAAACGAAGGGCATTTTGGTCATTTCGTCTTCAGAGATGATTTTTGGCCAACTTGTCCAGTTAAATAAATAATTATTACGACATAAAATATGAATAAATATTGCTAAAAATTTAATTAAAAATGAGTAATTAAAGAAGAAAAGAAAAGAAAACAAAAAAATGAAATAAAAACTCCATTATAACATAATATGATGTCATTAAAATGCTTTTAGCCAATCACCACTTACCAAGAATTCATAAAACACTTAAAAAGGGATAAAATAAAAAAATAAAAATCAGATTGTCTTCTCTTCTTCTTCAGTCGAAACCCTCTCACACTAAAACCTCCATTGAAGCTTACATTGCAAGCTTGATTCCCACTTCATCCCACCACAAAACCCTAACCTCTCTTCATTAAAACTCCTCCTCACACCCTAATTCACCTTTAGGCAGCCATTAGAGGGACAAATCTTAAAGCTTACCAAGGTTAAGAGGGAGCTATAATAAGGTTAGTGACTAATTTTCTATTCCCTCTCTTAATTTATGCTTAGGTGTTTAATTTAAGTAAGAAATTGTAAGTGAAATGCATGAGAACCTCTTGCATGCTCTCCTCTAAATTTCAGCAGCCTTGACATAAGTTAGGGTTAGGAGAATTCTTTGATTTAAAGTGACATATTAGCTGTCCCTAGTATAAATTATATGATTAGTATAGTAATTAAGAGTAAGATGCATGAATTGAATGCTTGGTCAATTAGGGTTAGGGTTTTGAAACTCAATTTTGGAGGTTGATGTAACTGAACTTAATTTAATGTTGTAATGGTCAATTAGTGACCATTTGGCTGTGTATGATGAGGAATTGAAGTGAATGGTAGCTTTGGATTTGAGGTTGGGTGTGCTGCCTTGAGTGCCCTGCAGGTCTGGATGTGAGTCCAACATGTTTGGGCAGCTATAACTTGGGTTGTGTAGGTTCAATTAGTGCAAGGCCAATTGGACACATAATGGCACAACTTTGATGAAGGAACCTTGTCCAGAAACTAAACTTAGGATACCCTAAAAATTGACCAAATCCGGGTACACCAGTTCTGCCTGGGCAAAATGACCAAATGAACAGTGTTCATTCATTTGATCATAACTCAGTGTAGAAAGGTCCAATTGACCTGAAATTTATATCAATGGAAAGCTGAGGCAATTTAGAACAACTTTCATGTAGAACACAAACTCAAATTCTGGACTTAACTAAATGAAATTGCTAGCCAAAGTTGGACTATCAAATCTGGCAGAACCAAAAATTGCCTAGAAATTCTGGGTAAAGGCAATCCGACCAGTTATGGTGCAATAGCCATAACTTGAGCTAGAAAACTTTAAATGGGGTGATCAAAAAGTGAAATGTAACTAGACACAATAAAGAACAACTTTGATTGAGAACACTTGGCCAAATTCTCACTGTAGAATGGCCTAATGGAACAGTGAACTCTAGCACCCAAAAACTGAAATTTTGATTTATTCTCCATTGGTTAGAAGTATGGATTGGCAACTAATGCCAACACTTTTGGGAACCAAAATGTGGTAAATTTATGTGATTAGGACTCATGTAACTATTATGCATTGGAAAGTCAATAATTTGACCTAAATAGTAAAATGAATAGTAACATTACATGTAAAACATGAAAATTCAATTAATAACTTTGTAATGTGCCCTAGTACACCTAGTAAGATTGGTTTGGATAGGTTGGCATACCAATAGGGTTTAGTTAGCAATACTGCATATGGCATTATGCCATTCTGTGATTCTATAGTTTTTAGCCATTCTAGTATCAGTGTGATACTTTGCCTTGTGCCCAATGTTTATTACAACTTATTAGCTGTTCTGTTGTACATCGAGAGACACATTGTGACCAATGATGTAACGGCCCGAGGTACTTGGTACCCAGTGCCAGTTTACCTGTTTATCCAATCCAGTCATCCAATATAGGTTACTTGGACAACCAAAAATGGAAGTTGATAAACTTAATGAAATAATTGATATAACAAGTACCAAATAAATAGACTACAAGTAATTACCAAAAATTTGTCTGCATGAGACATTAATATATAGACTGCATGTTCATTTATTTTTAGTTCTTTTTATTTTATTATTGGCACCACTAAGCATTATTGCTTAGCGCGTTGCTTTTTGCCACACGCAGGTTCTGGAGAGACTGACAGAGAGCCCAGTAGACCACAGACAGGGTGAGGCCGTTCACAGTTCTGCATAGTATCCGTATCACCTCACAGATTTCAGTGCATTGGTAGGACACTAGGTCCCATTTTGGTATTTTGTACTGTTTGTATTTTGTAATTAAACTTTTATTTTCTCATATATAGTTGAAACTCATGTAATATATTTTGGTATTAATGCAAATATTTGTAATTTGTGTTTATAAATGAAAATTGAGTATTTATTTATGATTTGTACATGATTATCTTGTGAAATGAATGAATGATAAATAGAAGAAATTTTTAGAAATGGTTGAGGAATATTAAGATTATATTGATATAATGGAGTTTGAGAATAATTGAGATGTATTGAAAGTGTTTTTTTCACAGGTTCCGAAGAATTGTTTTATCCATTTTTAGCAGGCATTCTGCCGAATTTTCTATAAAATTTTCGGAACCTCAAATAAATTTATAATTTCAATAAATGACTTAAATGAGTCAAATTTCATAAATTGCACTTCATAACCATAAAGAAATAAATTAAGGAATGATAAAAATAATTGAGATAAAATATGGTATTCCATACACTGTGTGGCATATCTTACTCGGCTACACTATAAACGGGTAAGGGGTGTCACATTTACTCTCGATATCTTATAATTTATATTTTTCTTTTTATGGAATACTTGCCATTAAAAGAAAATATAAATTCTTGATTAATATCATAATTATTTTTAAAGTAATTATGTTACTTCAAATATATATTAAACAAATTACATAATAAACTAAAAAAAAAATTCTAACATTATAATTGATTTCATTTTAACTACTCAATTTATATATGAATAAATTATATGAGGTTAATAGTAATTTTTCTTTTTTTTTGAATATTGTCAATATTTGAAAACAAAATTTTATTTATCTTTAAGAATAAAATTTAGGGAATAAATTTAATAAAAATTTAGTATTGATTAAAAAATAATTCCTACAAATATACTAATAAAATAAATTATTGACATCATTAATTTTTCAATTATTTTAATATAATTATAATTTAATTTTACCCAGGTTCAAGTCTTATCCTCCCCCCCTTCAACCTTCTCCAATTTTTTTTTAAATAAATAGGTCATATATCATTAATCAGATTATATGAATCATATTGTGTGACCTGTTTAATTTACTTGTTTAATAAATAGATCATTAAATGAGTTATATGGGTCATGTCATGTGATCTATTTAGCTAACCTATCTATTGAATGGATTATCATATCGTATGATCTATTTAATAAAATAAATTATTGACATCATTAATTTTTCAATTATTTTAATATAATTATAATTTAATTTTACCTGAGTTCAAGTCTTATCCTCCCCTTGCAACCTTCTCCAATTTTTTTAAATAAATAGGTCATATATCATTAATCGATTATATGAATCATATTGTGTGACCTGCTTAATTTACTTGTTTAATAAATAGATCATTAAATGAGTTATATGGGTCATGTCATGTGATCTATTTAGCTAACCTATCTATTGAATGGATTATCATATCGTATGATCTATTTAATAAAATAAATTATTGACATCATTAATTTTTCAATTATTTTAATATAATTATAATTTAATTTTACCCAGGTTCAAGTCTTATCCTCCCCCCCTTGCAACCTTCTCCAATTTTTTTTTAAATAAATAGGTCATATATCATTAATCAGATTATATGAATCATATTGTGTGACCTGTTTAATTTACTTGTTTAATAAATAGATCATTAAATGAGTTATATGGGTCATGTCATGTGATCTATTTAGCTAACCTATCTATTGAATGGATTATCATATCGTATGATCTATTTAATAAATAAGTCGTATTTGAATTTAAAGTTTATGACATGATTAATAATCATATCATATTCAGGTTGAGCATTATAGTGTCGTGTTAAAATAAGACACAACCTATTTAAACACGACAAATATTGCCACATCTATTGTATCTTTTTTTATTTTTCTTCAACAAATCGACAAAAGAGAAAAACCCTACTTGACCACCACAAAAGTTGAAAATTGCTTTTAGTCATCACCCATTTATACTCATTCTTATGCATTTACCAATAATCACTCCATCTCAAGAGTTTAGGTTTTTTTTTTTAAAAAAAAAAAAAAAAAAACTCATACCTAAATTTTTTTTTAAATAAGAATAAAAAAAATAAAAAAAAAAAACCTCACTAGGAATAAACCGAGATAAATTTATGAAAAGCCAGTTCAATCATATTTTATTACATTATATTCCAAATCTCAGTTGGTAGAATTTATAGCTGTGTCAATTCCAATGGAAGTAATGAGTAAGACGAGCCAAACAATCTCCAAAGCCACTCTGGAGAGTGAGTTCCAACACTATAGCAACCAGAAACAATTTGTACAAAAGAAAGTCCTCTGAATCCCCCATATGCCCTGTATGTCATCTCCAGCCTGAAACAGTTGAGCACATGCTGTTTTTCGGCCCTCCTGCCCATGTAACATGGTTTGGTTCAATTTTGGGTTATATTCCTGCAGTTAATGGGTTTGGTTCTTTTACTGATTAGTGGAAAATGATGCTCAATATTTCAAAGTCAACTGATAAAAAAGAATTAAAGCTGGCAAGTCTTCTGTGCTGGCATATATGGAAGTCCCGTAACAATGTTGTGCTCAATTCTTCACGCCTTGATCCTAGTGATACTATAAGAAAAGCTCAGAATGCTCTTGATGAACTGCTCAATCTAGCTATTCCACAACGGCATTCTGAGAATCGTCCTGGTAGACAGGTAGTCTCTCAAAGCCACCATTGGACTCCTTCTGTTGTAACGTGAAGGTCAATGTTGATGCGTCTTTTGATGGAGAATCCTTTTATGCTATGTATGGAGTGACTGTGAGGAATGCAGATGGCATGTTGATTGATGGTTGTGTTGCAAAGTATATCAGTCATTCTCCCCTTGCAGCTAAGGCTTATGCTCTTAGAGCAGCATGTCTTTTTATTGCTAATAGAGGTTTTTCTCCAGTCTCTGTTGAAACTGATTCTCAGCAACTGGTTCTGTTACTCTCTTCTCAAGCTTCAATTTGGCCTTGGGATGTTAAGCCTTTCATTCATGACATTAAGAGTTTCTTGTCAATCTATCCTTCCAGTGTAATTAGATATATTCCTAGAGCAGCAAACAAATGTGCTGACTGGGTTGCCAAAAATGCTAGAATGGGAGATTTTACAAGATAGGTTTTCAGCTTTTTCATGAATAAAAGTTGTCCATTACTGTTAAAAAAAAAAACCTTTAACTTTCTAATAATTATGATAAATTGAAAATCTAGCTAAATTAAAAGACAAACTTATTTTCTAGATTAAATTTATGATCATTAAAAAAATTAAAATTTGTTCACAATACCTAAAATATAAGTTTTTAATATCTTTAATATACTTTTTTATATAAAAGGATTAATTATATTTTGATATTTTTCATAATTAATTGAAGTATGGCATTTTTTTTTCCCTTCCATTCCAAGACTTCCTAAATCTCTGCTTAATGCTGATTTTGAGTTTGACTCCCTCTGCCCTGGATTTTTTTTTTTTTTTTTTTATAAAGGGTTTTTTGAAATTAAGAGAAATTCATAAATTCAACTTAATTTTTTGAAAATATAATAATTTAATAACTTTTTTTTACTAAAAAATTACTCTGTTAACGTCATAAATACCACCACCCTACAATAATTACCATAATCATTATCATTTATTATTATCATCATAAATAAATTAAATATGAAAAATAAAAACTTTCATTACATTACATTAGCTACATTTTTATTTTACAAACATAAAAATATAATTATATTACACTACCACATTCATTTCATCGTATTATAATATTACATTATAGTTTCTATCATGCTTAAAGTTTATTTTATGGAAAAAAGCACAATTCTTTTTTTTTTTTTTTTCCCCTTTCTAAGCACAATTCTTTCCTCCTTATATGAAACAAGATTTATATATTCATCAAATAAGAGATGTTGCTCGTAAGAGGATGTTAAGACATGGCAATTCTTGGACCGCATACTGCAATTTCACCTGGAGAAAATAACAGCAACAAGAGCATTAAATTAATGCCTGCATCATTGCACTATCAATCCTTTTGTTCAGCCTCGAATCATTCCACCAAGATCAAGAAAAAAAAAATAATGTAATTTTCCACTACATTTTAATATTTGATGTTCAAGATTCTGACAGGACTCAATACTTCTCTACCAAATAAATGTCACAACAATTTCAAAGCCCTGCTCCGTCTCCCCAGCATAATCATAATTTAGCTACTCTAAGCAAGTAGAAGTATCCCAGAGAACATTATACATACCAAAATTTCTGAAGCCTATACTAAGCTTTCTATTTGACATACAAAATTTCTTCTCTGAACTGCTGAAATCCGGTACGACATACGCTGCCATTTTAACCAATGATATTCATGGCATAATGTCAAGTGTGAACTGCATTTTCTGTATCATCACACGTGCAAGAATACCGACATTTCCGAGGGGCGTGTCTAATTTGCATTGGCAAGCTTGTATCTAACATCCCCAGGCATCAATCCGAGACAGTAATCCTCTTTTCCAACAATGATTCCAAAAATGCTGAACATAGTTTGGTGAGGGGTGGAAGATTATGTGATGACCCACTAAACATGGTTTCCAACAGCTTCTCGGATGGTACAAATGGAACTACTGCTGAAGTCTGGGTTCTTTTCAGGTTAGACTCTGGGAGCTCACCATAGATAGATGCATACCCAAATTTCCCTGACATAAACAAGGGGACAGGAAAATGAAAAACAAAGCAAAGAAAACATTGGCCAGGTTATTAAATGCATAAATAATTCTAATAATCATTTGCTAATTTCATTTCTCAAATAAACCCAATATAAATTGTTTTCACGCAGTATCAACTAAAAACACAAGTTTAAAAGATAAAATGCTCACTTGACAATTATAAAAAAAAATGGTGAAAAAAAAAGAAAGAAAATTACACTTAATGATCAATTACTCTTTCTACTTCCATCAAATTATGACCTGTAGAAAGCAACTAAGGGGCTATTTGGCATCATCGTCCAAAATTACAAAATTCAAAATTAAAAACAGAAAAAAAAAAAATTAACAATGGGAAACAGAAAATCAAGTTCATGTTTGGTTGCATTCCTGATAATAAAATAAAAAAAAGGGCTTTTTTATTTTGCTTTTATTTCAAATAGGAATGATTTGTTCTATTAAAAAAATTATAAACTAATGACCATACGAATCAATTGCATAATAAAATAAATTAATTGAAAATTTATCATATATGAAAAAATATTTTTTATTATGCAATTGATTCATATAACTACAAATATATAATATAATTAAAATAAATGTCTTAAATATTAAAAAAAAAGTCCTACTCGGGTATCCTCGTGTACAATTCCCCATATATAATTTGTAGTACTATTCATACACTGCTACTCTGTGATCAATCACAACATCAAAAAGATTAGATATGCACAGTATTGCGTCCATTCTTTGAATCTTGTTACTTGAACTCAGGAAGTGAGAAAAGCCTTTACAAAAATCATGTTCAATTAACATGAATAAACAGCTTTTTTGGGTTTTCTTGGTTTTCTTTATTTTGGCAAGTGATTTTATAATTAAAACATCGAACTAAAACAAACACATTTTTCATTACTCTTCTTTTACTGTAGAAAAACTACATAATAATAATAATAAGAAGAAGAAGAAGAAGAATAATAACAACAATAATAACAATAACAAACAGGATAGCACCTAAATCTTAGACTTAAGTACCAAAAAAAAAATAATAATAGGGGTAATTTCAATTTAGGTGAAGTTTAAATCGATTAATTCAGACCATAAAAAGTTTGGATCAAAACATTCTGTTAACTACTTTTAATTGTAATCAGAGGCACACTCAATGACAAAATGAATTAATTGAAACAATTCATATATTTAACACAGAAAAACAGTGAAATTGATTGTAAATGAGGATAAATAACCATAAATTTAAGCATTTATTCTTAATTTATACACCAACTATAACTGTTCAATATTTGTGTCCAGCAATCATTATGCTATACAAAAGACAAACATGCAGTTTACAAGTGCTTCCAGTTATAGTAATGGATTGACACCAGCTTTCCATTGAAATTTTGTATTAACTTCAGTATTTCATTTGACATAATTTATATTACAGGATTTGTATGAAACCACACAAAAAGTTAAATAAGGTTTTCTTGTAATTAGGCCAGAATTTTAATATATAGCCAACTAACAAGCTGTTCTCAACTCAAGTATTTAGTGCCAAAGTTTCCCATAAGCACACTGTCAGATGATTAACATAAACAAAGGACCAGAAAATTACAGAAAGCCTCACCTGCTTCTTCAAGGTCAGGAACAGCTTCCTGCTTAATTGTCCCTAGTTCATTAGCTTCTTTTCCATGTGGTTCAAATAGGATATACTCATGATCCCCATTTATGTATGCAAGCAATGATCCAAGTGGCTTCCCATCAAACATGTTTTCTTCCACAGAAGATTGATTTACTTGAAGAAAAGCAAGGGCTCCTCCCTTAGCCTGCAAAAAAGCATTGTTTATCAGAATACCAAGTCATTCTGCTCTAATGCACTGTTCAGTCCAAGTGCAACAGAAGTAAATAAACCCATGATGAAACCAACACAGTGCATCTTGAGTTAGGTAAGCCACTATTTCATAGTACTGAAAACTAAACCGAAGGAGGTGTGGATGAGAAAAGGAAGCAGGGAGGAGATTCTGCACACTTTCTTTTTTCATTCACTAATCCCAAATACGTGAGACAAATTTAAAACTATTCGTGCAATGTAATACTTTTATATTGCATGTTATTAAACCACAATAATTATTTCTTTCCCAGTTCTTGTTAGAAACTCGTGTAATTTTTATTTTCTTTTGGTTATAAATATTTAAAAGAAAAACAAAGGTAAGATGATAAAAACAAAAATTACTAGATACACTGTGGCCAATAAATTTAATCACCAACATTGCCACTTAGAAAATGCAAAATTTGTTACTCAACCATTGCGGATAATTCGCATATTGATACAACCTTCCATTTAAAGAATAGTACACATTCTTTTCTCTTGAATTATGGTAACCTTACATATTCCTTGGGTAGTATTTTTTTTTTTTTTCTCTGGGCTTTTGGATGACAGATTACAAGAATTTATTGTAATAATAATAATAATAATAATAATAATAATAATAATAATAATAAAAGAAGCCATCTACTGTTGTATCAATTCATACTCAACTCAACTCAACTCAACTAAGCCTTTATCTCAAAAATTTGAGGTCGGCTATATGGATTCGTTTTCTCCGCTCTAAACGATTTTAGATTAAATCCTAAAAAATGTGTAATGCTTCTAGGTCATGTTGTACTACTCTCCTCCAAGTCAATTTAGGTCCAATGAATAAATTATTTTGTTCCAACCAAATTTAAAAAAACAATTACCAAAATAAGCAAAAAAATGTGCCAATTTAGGTGTCCAAGAAGGGCAGTGAATTGCACAATTTTTTTATTTTTTGGCTCTTGCTTGTATCTTTTTGAAAAAATTCATTTAAGTACTCCTTTCATGTGTGTTTGTGCAGTGATAACGTGCAGCAATCAAACACAACAGCCAACTCAATCAATTATAGTATCAAAAGCCAGAAACATGCTATGTTTTGGTGATTTGAAACATGCTATGTTTTGGTGATTTAAAACATGGTAGAACAGCAAAAGGATTATCACAATTCAAAGGCTAATTAAACAAACTTATTCAATGATAAATTTCACTTTAAAAGTGATGGAAATTAAAAGTTTAGGGAAGAGATAAAAAACATGAACTTATTGTGGTTCAACATACAAGGCCTACATATACTCATATACTCCTCAAAGCTCCATTTTGAGAGATTCTCCCCACTAAGGTACTCTTTTCACAGGCAAGAGCCAAGTCATGTACACTCCTAAGCTTCACACAAGTTTCTCTTGGTGCTCGAAAACCAAATACAAGAGTTTTCCCTAACTCTTGCCCACAAGCTTCAATATTGGTGCTTGTCAACCATTACAACATATATATATATATATATATATATATATATATATATATATATATATATATATATATGTATATTCCTTTTTCTTTTGTGTGTCTCCCAGCTCATAAATACAATCTGGAACCTATATTAAAGAAGATTTGCCAACAAAAGCCAATTCTAGGGTTTTACTCAAGGATGAAGGCTCTTTAAATTTATGCAGAAATTATCTTTGAAATTCTTAGCTTTCATAACCTTAAAATTGGTAAAATAACCATTTATAATTGAAATTTTTCAAATATGACCTTTAAAGAGTGGGATCAGGTTGACACCCATATTTGGAAAAACTGGTTGTTATTCTTGGCTTTTTGTGGAACTCTGAAAAAATGACAAATTATGCTACTTCCCAAAATTATTCTGCTATTTTTGCTACTAACCTGCACAAAAGAAAATACTTTTTTTTTAAATTAGTCAGACTACTTTTGACTTTTGTCCACTTAGCCAAAAAGTAGCCAAGGACAAACAAAATGTAGTTGACCGCTTTTTGAAAGTAACAGGCTCCTTTTAGCTATTATCTCCAAATATTCAATGTTTGAAATACTGCTCAAATTTTGTTTTAACAATTTAAATCATCAAAATTAACCCCAAAACAATTACAAACATTTTAAACAGATTCAATTTGAAAAATAATTTTTAAATGACACTTTTTCCCTTTCTTTGCACATAAAAGTTAGCCTTAAAAAGTTAAAACTTATCTTGCAAACTTGTTAGATTAATTCTATTAAGTTCTATTATCATCACAATCAAACCCAAGCCTTGCAGCTAACATTTTCTCATTTTTTTATGATGACAAAATTCAAGGAATCTCAATAAGCACAAAAATAAATATATACATATTTGTATATCCTTAAGTAAGCAAAATAAAAACTCAAATATAGGGTTGGAGAGCTTATTAAAGCTTCCCCTCAATATGTGCAATCTATAAACATTATAACAGTATATTCACAGATTTCACAAAAACAACAGTTTAATCATACCACACCTCATAATAACAATAAAAATAACACTTTTTCCCTCTTTTTTTGTCATCAACAAAATGAGGGCAAAGCAAACCACAACAAACTAGTTCAAAGAGCACAGATATTGTCAAGCTGTCAAACTAGTTTAAACACAATCACAAATCAACAAGAAAGTAGTTGCATCCAAGAAAAAGGAAATTCCAAAGAAAAAAAAAAGTGTGCTTTGAAAAAGGGGAATGATTTAGATAGCAGCTGAAATTCCATGAAGGAGGCGATTAGGAAGAGGAAAAGGAAAAACGAGGAGTCTAAGGAGCCAAAGAAAGAGAAGACGGCTAAGATAGAAGAAAAGAACAGCATGTGTGCCGAAATTTATTCATCCCAAAATTATTAACTGGTTAGCGTATGGAGCAGAGGATTATCACTTTGAAGAGTGGATTAAATTTCAAAACTAGGAGAAATTTATGCATGCAAACTATCCAGTCCGCAATAATTTGGTGCAGGAATCTTGTAGGTATCTTGAAATTATGGATCATTTTCATTCTCTGTGAAATTAAAAGAGAACCCATATATTTCAATTGATAGGCTAGCAGCTATGTATGGGATTCCTATTGATAGTACTCAAGTCAGCCACTTTAAGGAAGTTGGTCATGTAGAAAGGAATGAAGAGGTGAAATTTGAGAAGGAAGTTTGTAAGAATGAACCGAAGGAAGAAAAGAGAAGGATGTGTACAACATCCCTTGGATCAGAACTAAGAATCATTCACCATTTTATCACACGCGTCATAAATAAACCCTAGGACAGACAAGGAGTGTGAATTGTGAACAATTTAGACTTGTGTTTGATACGGCATTTGATTAAGAAAATTCCTTTTAATTCGTCATTCTTGATGCTTAATACTATGAGGCATGTAAAACTAGAAGAGAGAATTTGGGGGGAGAAAATAGCTTAATTATTCCCTCAAGCCTGTGGGTTATACATACAGCTTCAACAAATCTGAATAGGAAACTATACAATTACCCTAATCAAAGAATCCCTGGATTTTAGGGATTTAATCTCCTAATTACAATCACAATATTTACATTCCTATTCTGACAAGGCAGACTAAGAATAAAGGGTTCCCATATACAATGCATTTGACCGTTTTGTTTGAGAACTTGAAAATTAATTCAGAAGAAGAATGGTATGGACTGAAGGAACAAAGAAACATAATTTTAGCAAATGAAAAGCAAAGACAAGGTTGAAGAAAATCCCGAAGTAAAGGATAAACGAAAGGCAACAGTTCAAGAATAATCTGAGGACACTGAATCTGACGAAGAAGCTGAGGAAGGCAAAGAAAGACAAGGCAAAGGAGCAGCCCCAAAAACCAAGAAAAGCCTCAGCACAGAGGAAGTCAACAGCAAGAAGGATTAAGTCAAAAGCTACAAGACCAAAGTACGCTTCACTTCACAGGCAAAGGCCTCATACCAAAAGTGGAGGTATCAGATTCAAGACCTATCCCAAGCCTGGAGAACATGGCTGCAAGCAAAAACTCCTAAGCCTTGACCAAGTAGCACCTATATGTCTCTAAGCTCCTTGTGTTTTAAACTTTTCATGCTATTGTTCGTTATTTATTTGTTGATTTGTGATTGTGTTTAAACTTGTTTGACAACTTGACAATATTTGTGGTCTTTAAATCAGTTTGTTGTGGTTTGTATTGCCTCTTTTTGTTAGTGAAAAGTAGGAAGAGAAGAAGTGTTGTTATTGTTATTGTAAGATGTGGTATGTTTAAAGTGTTGTTTTTGTGAATATCCCATGTTTCTTTTTGTGAACATCCCATGTTCTTTTTGTGAACATCCCATGTTCTTTTTGTGAATATCCTGTTTATTAGTGTTTATAGATTGTACTTATTGAGGGAGAACTTTAATGAGTTCTCCAACACTTTATTTGAGTTTTTATTTTGAGCTTAAGAATATACAAACATATAATATTTGTGTTTGTGCTTCCTTGAGTTTAATCATCATCAAAATCCAGCTCACTTGAGCCTTGGGTCTAACATAACAGAATAATGTGCAAAAAACTAAAATCATTATGTTAATTCACCATTGAGTTTTACATGACTTAAAGCAACTAAGCCCGTTGGAGGCACCAGATCAATTAGATTCAGTAACGCACATGGCTAGGACTGAGACTAATTTTACCTTATTCACCAACCAAGTGGCACTAGGAACAGGATCTGCTGCATTAAAAATTAAAATTACTCCATCTCTTCCTCTAAAAATTGTCTCATTGGATTCACTGCTTTTAGATGATTTGGGAAGGAAAACAAGAGCAGCAAACAAAGATAAGTCGGCCGCACTGGCTATAGCTGCATGATACATACATAACATTAAGTAAAACACATAAAAAACAGAAGGCTGAATGTTAGCATAGTTCTATAATTACGGACAGAAAGTAACTCATTTTGCATTCATTACTAATAAAAAATAGCATAAAATATACAACAAAACCTATAAGACCTCATAGCATGCTATGTGCAGTGTGATGACATAATTGGCATGTCATGCAGGTACAATTCATCGATTAACAATCCTTCTCATAAATCAAGCAAGGCATGGATTTAGAGATTCTATGAATGTTTTACCACAAAAGGCATTCACTGCCAAACATAGACTGATGGTTCTAGACATGACACAGGCACATTAAAAGAAAGACTAAAAACTTAAGCACACAGAGGGTGATGGAACATAAAAGAAGACATACATGGCTCTCAAGTAGCTCATTTTAAAAGATGTGCTATGAAACCATGACATTATGCAAATACCATGAGGACAAAAATTGCTAGAAAGATTAAAAAGGTGATAGCGGGAGTCATGGTCACATCAGAAGGTGATGAACCACCATTAGTAAAGCTCAGTAGTAGAATGATGACATCTAAAGTGCAATCAAGGCCAAATGGGAATATCAAAAGAATCTAATATTCTAAATGCTAGAATAGAAACACTATAAGAAACTAAAATAAGGCTAAAAAGATCATTACATTAGGATCTAAATTCAATGAGTTATATAAAATAATTAGTATAGAAAAAATGTTAATGGGAAGAAATACATTCATAAGCTCCTTGGATGTAATCATGCAGAAAATCTCAAATATTATAATATTCCAATGTAAGAAAGAAAAGTTATTTATATTCAGAAGATTGAAGTATTAAAGATTATGGAAACTATTAAAACGGAAAAAGCATGTAATCCTTATGGATATTTTCCCCCGAGTTTCTGAAGTTCCTTGAGAGATGAGAGTGAATCATTTTCATTAGGCAAAAAAAAAAAAAAAAAAAAAGAGGGGGAGAGAGGGAGTATTTGATAACAATATACTAATATTAGAAAAAGTTGGTAATACAAAAACAACAGCCTCGTGACCGGAGGAAAAGCATCCTTGTGTCTATTTTTAAGAATAACTGAAACAGCCAAAGTTGCACAAATTATAAAGGTATCATATTCATTAGGCAAACTATGACACTCCTGGAAGAGTTAATCAAGTGCATGCTAAGATGTGACACAACAACATATAATAACAGCCCATTTGATTTTACACCAAGAAGATCAACTATGAATTATTAAGGCAATCCCTCTCATATGGGGCTAATGGAGAAGTAAAATAAGGGAGCTTCATATGGTGTCTTACAATCTAGAAAAGGCTTCCTTAAAAATTATAGGGACATTTAGGAGGTTAGTGTTACAAGCTACAAATAAGCCACACCACTTCTAGTTTATATTGTGTTACCAAGAGCTCAAGACTAACCAACTAAAGTTGAAAGGATTGCAACATTACTCACAGTTAGACTACTCAAATGCATAACCACATTATTCACAGTTAGACTACTCAAATGCATAACCTAATTGGTCATATCCATGAATTATTGCAACCAATTCATGAGATTCACAAAATTTCCATTTCATATGAGGACATGGCTTGTTTCTTATTGACCCTCCTCAGTATTAGTCATTACATTTTGATAACTAATAGCATCTCTCATGCTTTAAGACAAACATCGTACAACTTTTCACATCATGAGAAAATATGAACATTTCAATAGTAAAAAATAACAGAAAAATTAAGCAGTATTCACAAGATTAGTAACATTTTAAAAATGGAAAAAAATCACAACATAAAAAATGCCCCAAATATTTTTCATCCTTTCGACAAGGGATTTTTACCTTCTACATGAAGCCTGTATGACCAAGATATAGAGAGCTTTGACAAACTCCAAACAGATAGTTGTGGTTTTGAACCCCAAGATGCAGAAACAAGGTATTCTGACTTCCCCACAAATGAGAGACTGACAATTGGCTGCAAGAAGTTCCATAAAACACAATTAAGAAGAGCAACTCTATAAAAAAAGAGAGACAGATTCATTCATAAATGCAATAGAGCAGTACACAGACATTGCATGCCATCTAAAGATGGCTTGACCAAGGCATTTGGCATGCAGAAGGCAAGTCATTTTCGTACCTTTTATACATATGTTATACCTTTATTTATTTTCTCTAGATATTTCTTTGTTATTATTTCTTTGGATGGTAAAGTTTTCTAGCTTGGCAGTGGGATAAAACCAAACTTTTCATGCTCCCAATTAGAAACTTAAAAAAGGAAAAATTATGCACCAAACTACTCAATGGAACAATATTGAACAGGCCATCAAAATGGGACTGTTATCTGTTACTTGCCATAACTCAATCCAAGTCATCATAAGTGAAAACTGAAACCTAAACACACGAGGAAGTTAAAACTGAAACCTAAACAAGGACCCAGTTGTAACCAACTCCACACATTATTCCTTTCTAATAGTGAAGAACCATTACATTTTACAAACAATTAGGAGCCACAGGGAGATGCCAAGGAATTCAATGAATGACCATAGTATCTGTTCTCATGCATCAATGCAAGTGTCTATCATGTGCATGTGTGCCTGAGCGTGTGTGTGCTTGTATGATGCACAGTGCATGTCAGACAGGATAAATGTCATCCATTAGGATCTTAAGAATCACCGTGAGAGTCTCCCCAATTACAGCCACAAGAACATTTTTGTCAGGGTCCCATAATGTAATAACAGTTTCAGCAGCAACAGCAAGAACAGAACCATCATAAGAAAATGTAGCAGCTGTCATTGGCTTTTTTCTGCAAGGAGAACAATAATAAAAAAATATGAAGTCAACAGTTAGGATCATGAGGCTGTATTGTCGAGCACATGATTTCATGATTATAATACAAAAAGAGAGCATGAAGAAAATATATAATGAAGCATAGGAAAAAAAGGAAAACAGAGAAAAGTGAAACCAAGGAGCAAGTCAATAGCTAATTGTGGAGAATTCTGCTGAAATGAAATGATTTCAAGTTCATCATATAACTTCTTTACCATATTGAAGAATATAATATTTTCTAAGGTAATTAAGTAAGAAATCACGGAGCATGATGAAAACTTGTTTCATCACAATTATCATCTAGATTTCATTCAGGGCTTTATGGGACATTATTGAGTAAATTCAGTCAAGTAATTCAGTTGCTGCTCATGGAGTTCTACCACTAAGGATTGGGAGGTATTTTTAGTAATTTCAAACTTTTCTGGAATGGGCTGCACATTAATGTTTTAAATCTTAAAAGGAACATTGAGCTCCTCAGAAAACCAAGATCATACTTATATGAGGCAACAGCATGGCAAGTCCATCTAGAACTTGTAAGCACTTGATCTCTCCGTTGAATCCCATTGTTGCAAACCCAAGTCTGCAAGATTGAAAAGGAAATATATATACTGTAAGAAATGTAGTACACAAAACCAAAATACTACTGTTACAATTTTACCTTAAAGTCCCCACCATAAGATGAGCTGACAGCCATACAACGGGTAGGATGGAAAGCAATTGAAGAAATGCCAGCATCCCTATACAATAACAACTAACATGATGTTCATCACTTCTGTCCAACAAATTTGCAGACAATACACTCATCAACGTATGCCATTTGAGAAAAACAGATATTGAACCCTGAAGATACTTTCACCAAGAGGAATGAGCTTTACTTCCAATATTTAAATAACTTTAATGAAGGGTGTTTTCACTGTTTGCTTGTCCATATTGTGAGCAAATATTTTATACTGAATCAAAGTGACAGATTCAGAATTCACTAAATTGAAAGAGAATCAGTAAAACCAGTAAGTGATTCTATTGATTTGATTAATCAGTTTCTTGGTTTACTCTTCAGCCATCCAAAACCACAATGCATTTTCCACAACGGAAAACCACAATCCATACCATCCACAATGATGACACACCTTTAAATTCCCTAATTACCAAATCAGAAAGCCTCAAGTCAACTGAATTCAACCGGGATATTATAATGCCATTTATTAAACTATCACAAACATGGATAGAGGAGGTTACAGTAGGTGACAGCCAGCATAAAATTTTTTGTGACATCTCACAATATGAATCTAGAGTCCCAGACAGAAATAATCACAAAGCCGATTGGGCAAAATAAAGACAAACCCACCACATCTTAAAAAATGTAACCATAGAGATCAAATAAATACAAATAAGCCTAGATTATGAAAATTGTCAGACCTGTGCTACCACATGTGAAATCAACTGAAAGCCACAAGGTTGTGGGCAACAGAAAAGATGGAGTGGGAAAAAGAAACAGGAAAAAGAGATGCTGTGAGTTAGAGGGACAGATGAGTTTCAGAATCTGGAATAAAAGCAATTGGTTGTTGAAGGTTGAAGGACAGAAATGAGCAAGAGAGAGGGGAGAAAAATAAATGAGTGAAGGTGAGGAGATAGGACTCTCTGGACTGGAAAATGGAAAAGAATAAAAGTTAGTGGTATGTGAAAGTTGGAAAATGAAACCTGAAATGTTAGTCTTCAAAACCAAATGGTCAAAAAACCTTGCCAGTATCAACAGTTGATGCAAAAAATATCTCGTGTAAATATTAATATAGATTGATCAAGATATAACCAATACTGAAAATAAAATCCTTGAACCTAGAGCAACTCAACAGTTGCAGGTAACATTTATTACTTTCTTTTCATTGGCATAAAAAAGATGCTGCTACATGGGCTTATTAACATGCATCCTATAGGACTTCTCCATATATATCCCATTCAATTTCCTAAACAAGTAGGCCAGGGTCAAACCTGTGCGGTTCATAAACTACAGTGGACAAACTGAATTTTCTGTTATCTGAGCCCAAAGCCCAAAACTTAAGACAAACAAGTCCACCTAAGCCCTCCTCGGCAAGTTTCACTTCTGTAGTAATCATCATTGAGCCATCCAATGATAGAGTAACCAAAGTCACTACTACCTATAACAAACAATATTAAAAATTATCCATTGTGATCGTCATAATATTGCAATAAATTCAAATTAAATGATATGAAAACTAATACAGAAAAAAGTGTGACCATAAAGGCATCTCATGAAAAAGAAATCAGAAATGAGCAACTTTATTACCGTGACGTCATCACCAGGATGATGGTTTCTCTCACAAACTTGGACCTGGAGAAGGCAAATTTAAAAAGTTCAACTTCCAACTCAATTGATTGACAGTCAAGAAGAATATAAGCAAATATTTACTCCGCAACTAATTAGCATATAGAATGCACATTGAAAGAATTGAGGTGCATAGCCGCATGCCATTTCCCACACAAATAATAATTAAAGACAAAAAGTTGCACAAGACAAGAAACGAAACAAAATGGATCAACCTACATGAGAGTGAAACTGTGAATAGATTGGTTTCCTTTTCTTGACCGAGAACCTATTACTACAAGGTCCAGCACTGAACAATGGAAGCATAGAACTTGATCTTTAGACACCATTCTCACCACATTCACCCAGAAAAAGAAGGAAAAAAGGGGGAAGAAAAAATACACTATAATATAATAGAGAATGTCATAAACATTGTGATGTCGAACAAAGAACAATAAGGAACAAATCCTTAGGAGAAAGAGAACTAATTCTTAATAATTTTATTTATCTCAATAATAATCATAGTCAAAAAAATACTGAATAATAGAAAATTAGCTCTATTTATAGAGCTTACAACCCTAATCAAATTGGATTAGGAAACCCTAATTCATATCTAATTAGGAATATTAAACTAATTAAATTATCAAAATAAAATAATTCTTAAACATAACAATAGCAATAGATTTCCTAAACAAATGAAACACTAATTTTCTAATTTTAAATGGAATAATATTCCTAAATTGTAGTAGGATTTTCATCTTCCCTTTCTGCATTACATTGTTGCATGTCCAGTTGTCCACTGAGAGAATGAAGAAAAGGTGAAAACAATTTCCTAAAAAAGCAAAGGTATCTTATTTGCTTCATAGACAAAGATGCTGCAAGCACCAGAATTAGAAACTGCTTATATCAGAAAATAGGATCAAAAGAAAAACTACAACAAGCTCATTAAATGAAAATCAATAAAAACTAAATGGAATGGTGATATTAAACATCTTCACCTCAGAAATTCCACGGTCATCAAATAGACTATATAGCTGAATAGAATAGTTCTCTGTACGCAAGGCAATTAAGCCAGCATTGTGATCAAAGGCAACCCCACTACATAAGCCTTTGTATGTCTCAGGAAATGAACAAGGAAGCTGAAAAATAAAGCACAAGAACTTCTCAATGGATTATTATTTGGCTGAACAATATAAAGCGCAAAAATTTCTCAACAGATTAATATTTCCAAATAAACAGAATTAAATTGAAAATACAAGGAATAAAAATATAAAATATTGAACCAGCTAGGTGCAGAAGGATTTTGTGGCGCAGGATCAATTCTCATAAAAATGGGGCATAGATATAAGACAAACAACATAACTATCCACAGCACCCTAAATTAAAGGCAGATTTTTGTGGCACTGCTTAAGCTTTGAGTCAATGCAATCCAGATGGATGTCAAGCAAGCAAAAATAACATAGGGACTTCCACACAAGTAGGTTTGCATACCAAGTCATGCAACAGAATTCTGCTACTAAATCTTTACATTCTTGGACATGAGATGGATACCTGAGACGCACACTCTTTTTTAAAACTTACAGCTAATCAAGGCAATTCTGAATTTTTTAAGGCTTAATTAACATGTTAAACAGGGATTCATTTCAGATACCCCTCACAAGTCAAACACTCTCATTGATGAAAGAATCAAAGAAGCTGATTTGGAGCTGTCTTCATACTTTCTGATTTGGAGCTGTCTTCATACTTGCTGGATTCTCTCATTTTCTTAAAAAAAAGATGGAATCTTACTTCTTATCAAACGGATAAAGTCAATCTCGGATAGTTTGCTCTAGATATTAGGTTTCTTGATGCCAATTCACAGGTCTCCACTGTATAAAAGGATTAGACCCCTGACATACAAATAAAAAATACATACCTTGTGCAGCTTTAGCTATTTTCTTTTTCTAAATTACCCCATTTATCTCACCCATTTTTGAAACCCTAGATTAATTTAGAAGTTCTTTTTGTTTTCACCATTAGTCATCACATAACTCTCAAATCTTGTTGGTTATGATTGAAAATCAGCTCATCCCATGTGTTATATCTTAATTTAATGATGCATAAATCATTCTCTTTGTGGCATAACATACCAGGAAAAATGCATATGAGTAAAAGAATAAAAATAAAAGGTCCTAGTTAGCATGTGAACCAAACATATCCAAGTCCTACTTCCTAGGAAATAAATTGCAAGAATCTTAAATCCCAGGAGAAGGAAAACTCCTTGAGAAGTAGATCATGGAGAACTAAATGACGCCATGATATCTCTCGGAACCCATGCCTTTCTCTCCATATCCTCTTTCTTCTTCCTCATTTTTGTTTATTCTTTGTTTTTCATTACTTCACCTAATACTCTTATCCTGCTCCTTGGAAAAAAAAAGTTAACTCATATTTCTCATTTCAATCAATAAAATATGCAGTAGTCATCCACAAATAAACAGCCAATCATATACAAAGTTATAAACAAGCTAGTAAGGTTTGCAAATATATAAAAACTAACCTTGATCCCTGAAATGGACTTCAAAATTTCCATAGAAGGCATTTTCAATAAATGTATTTGATTATCTGCACAAGATATCTAAGGAACATAGTTTTAGTAAAACAAACTAGATTTAGAAATTCTATTTCCCTGCAAATGAATTCCACTTACAGAGGAAAGAGAAGGATCTGGAGAATCTGTGAAGTATAGGAGTGGAGATCCAATTCGTGGTAAAAATTTCTTCTTCCCTGTGTCTAGTTGCCAAACCACAAGAACTCCTTCCTTTCCACCTAAACACCAATAACATTGCAAATGAATAAAGAAACAACCCAGAGTAGCAAGCTACCCAGAGTAGCAAGCTATTAAAAAGAATATCCAAATCCAATAAGGTATACCATGCCAATTATGTCTGACATTATCAATGCTTTTATGGTAATTACGCATCTTCTACCATTTCTAATTGCAACATTGAGAAACTTTTGAACTAAAGCCAAAAGGGAGCACATCTCAACTAATAAAGTTTGTATCAGAAAATATCTACCGGAAGCAAAGTTTGTTAAATGTGAGAATTGAAGAAACTGCATATTCAACATCCACAAATAGCTATGACATATGCAGTTCATTTATCACATAAGATATACTAATCCAACCATCACACTTGTCAACTCCAAGAACATTTCATAAATGGCCCATCCATTTTCGTAATCAAACCTGTATATGGTTAGGCTACTAGCATGGCAGGATGAAAAGAAGGCCCTGCCAGCTTAAACATGTGTATTATGGTTTCATTACCTGAATACAAATAGGCTCCATCAGAAGAGAAAAAGAGGGTATTTACTTCAGCAGCGTGCCAATGCCATGTCGTGCAGCAATCAGCATCATCATTACCCCTCACTCCGGGTCTTTCTTCCTCATTATTCACTGATCTTCCTCCATCACCTCTGGCAAATGTTCTATTTCCATAACCCCTCCAAATTAAAATTCTCCCAGTCACATCTCCTGCAGCAAGAATTCTCTGAGTTGGGTGGAATGCAGTAACTGTCATATTTTTTGTATGACGCAGTGTGATCTTCTTAGCCATTGTACGATCGGAATCTGCACTGGGGACTTTCCATATATGAAGCTTGCGCTTGATCCGGATGCCAATATATTTTCCACAGGAGCTAATAGTTATCAATTCTGGTTGCTTTGTCTGTCAAGGTAACGAAGACAATATCAAAAACTTTGAACCACACATGCAAAACGTTAAGAAAATAAAATAAAATCAACTGCTTGGATGAAACAACATATTCCTAAGAAGCTTAACAATAACATGAACATATTTAATGCAGTCATGGTTGAGGATTTTGTGGGTATTTCATACTACTTCTTTAATTTCAAAAACTTGAGAGGTTTTGCGTATAGTTTACCCGTACAATCTTTGACAGGTAGTTGGCCCATAATTTTACAGGTAACTCAATTTTAAAGTTGTGATTTCATTTCACAGGCGTCTTTTTAAGGAGGATAATACCTATAATTTATGCAATTCTAGAACATATCACATCGAGTTTTGGACTTCTGATAACTAGTTGGTGTGGTGACAAACAGTTTAATTGATATTTGTACAAAAGCGAAATTAAGAAACACTTCCATAATCTCTTTCTGGAATGAGCCAAAAAAAAAAAAGAAAAGAAAAAAAGAAAAAAAAGCTAACCAACATTCTCTGAGACACAACTGCTTTGCTTAGAGAAATATGTTTAGATAAATGACCAAAAATACATTTTTCAATAAGAATACAAATTCAAACTTCTAACAAATCAAGGCAGTTAGCCAAAAGAGTATTTTGGATTAAAAAAAAAAAAATCAGTTTCTTTTAACAACAAAAGATCAGCAGGTCTCAGCCAACACCTCAATTCAAGTAGTAAGAATTTCTGAAATTTTCTAAAACCAATTGAACTATTTTTCCTGAGCACCATATGCAATCAATATTGAGTATCTTAGCATATCAATCAGAGTATACTTGTTAGTACATATGTTTTTTATAATGTCTTTACTGAGTTGTCAACATCCAAAAGAAATAAGTACATCATAAACCAGTGTGTATTAATGTGATCATTACATTGACTTTCACCTTCAAATCAACTTCATAACTTCAAATTACCTTCTCTTACTTTCAAATTCCAAATCATTTTATAATGGAAAAAACATAATACATAAAGATGTAGCAAAGAGTATGTAAGAATTCAATGATATGAAATTCCACCTCTGCCAAAGTTACTCCACCAACCAGACGTGAGTCCGTCAAGTTACATTTCCTAATTTGCCCACATAAAGCTTTTGACTGCTTTTCTGGTTCTTTAGTACCTTCAACAGACAAATAGGCAAAAATTTTTGCTGGTTTTTCATTGTTCTCAGCTGGTTGGCTTAATATAGATGGAATCACCTGACAATAAGATTAAAAAATGATATCACCATTTACCTTCATATGCAAAATGAAGAGATGAAAAGCAATTATGATATGATAATTCCCTGTTTGAGACAAAGGAATTCCATCACGGTATTCATTTACAATTCCATCCTTGTCACATTTGGAAATCCAAAAGAATGCATTTGAATATCTGTAGTTTCAGCTCCATAGAATTCAATATCCTCAAAGATTTATACCAATTAAACTACATAATTAATTAGAGTTCAATGTCCTCCATTGTTTCATTAAGTTACAAACCAATCTCTCTCCCTTAATTCACACTTTAAAATTCAATTGAATATGTTTGAAATGCATTCATTTAAATTCATTGAATTCCAGATTGTGATAAATACCTTACCAAATCTCTCTCTCTCTCTCTCTCTCTCACACACACACACACACACACACACACACACACACACACACAGTCTCCCTTAATTCATGCTTTCCTTTAACTAATACATGTAGAACTTTTTTTTACAACTTAAAATTCAATTCAATAGGTTTGAAATGCATTCATTTAAATTTATTGAATTCCAGATGATAATAAATACCATAAAAAACATAAGAATTTGGTAAGTTTGTCCTTTGAATTCTACAAATTTATAAGCAATTTTTCCCCTTTTAGTCCTTTTGTGAGCTACACAAGGGGGATAACCCTCCCCATCGCCATAAAATTCTCAACCTCAATCCCAGTGAGTTCATACAAGCTTGGACCAATGCTGCAATCAAACTTTTGATCACTACTCTAGCATTGCTAGTATCAGCAGATAGGCCAAACTGGGCCCAATCCAATCTAAATTCGTTAAAAGTGACCTAATTTACAGTTCAATTCATATAAACTGAAATTGCAGAATCACTTGACTAGGTTCAATTCATTGCCGGACCTAGCAGTGGTAACATAAAAAATGAAAATGTCAAAGACAGTCAATGCACCCAAATTTCCGCCTTATATTTAACTTCATTGATCATCAAGATCATCTAAAAATATAGTAACAAAACAAAGAAAAAATTCAGCTTCAAATAGATTTTGCTCATAATTACCATGGAGTAAATGGGGAACTTAATATCTATTGTCTTGATCAACTCAGGCACCGAAAAATCCCAATATCGAATAGTCCCATCAAGAGACGCCGTCCAACAATAGCACAATATCTTACTCGCCGAAATCGTCGCCGGAGCCACAACCACCGCCGTCACAAGCGCCGTGTGACCTTCCAGAGATGTTATCTACAACGAGAAAAAATAAATAAATAAATAAATAACTGAAAAAAAAATTATGAGGCCTACAACAGTAATTATAATTATAATTACAATAAAGAGGGGGAAAAAAAAAAACCAGTAAGCCGGTAGCGGTGCTGAAGATGGAGACGGCGTTGCCAGAGCAAACGAGGAGTCGTTTGGTGTCGTTGGAGAAGGCTGGTGGCGAAGAAACGTAGTTTTTACCGCCCCTTATCATGTTGAGAAAGAGAGAGAGCTGGAATTGAAAGACGTGATGGATGAAATGTTATCAGAGTAGTGTGGTTTTCTGGTCGGCTGTTTATTCTTGCTGGATAGACAAAACCCTAAACGTTTAAACCCTGCCTTTCTCGTCCTTGCTTCAACGTACTTGGTTTTTTTTTTTCCTCCAACGCACTTGGTTAAGATTTATATTTTTATATAAATCTATTATTTAATCTAGGTCATACGTTACAGGCTTTTAAGCAATTTTCAATCATTAATAGAATATTATGTGAAAATAATAATAATTCAAAGCATAAAAACAAGGAAGAAAAAAAATTATAAAAATTAATTAATAACCAGAATTCATATACCTTCGTGTAGATAATTTATTTATGAAATCTGTTTTTCATTTACATATGTAGGAATATTTTTCTTTTTTAAAATTTTTAAAGAATTATTGAGAGTTTTTATATATTGAGAATTATTATTATAAAATTAATAAGATTTAGAGTGTTAACATAAAAATTAGAGCTAAAGTCAATGGCAAATCTTAAAAAAAAAAAAAATTCTAGATCACCATAGAAAAAATTTTTGTGGTAAATTTTTTTTTTAATATAAAAAGTGCATCAATTGACTTCTCATTTAAAAAAAAACTGCATCTATCATTAAAAAAATAGCCAAAAAATGTTTTAGAGTTGACATATAAAAAACCTTTTTGTGTAGTCAAGATTTAAAAAAAAAATAAAAAGAGTGTGTTTACACTAAAAAATAATTATTTATTAATTATTTTTAAGCCTAAGAATTAATTAAAATAATTTTTTATAAAATTAATTTTATTTTATTAATTTAATTAATCTGTGGCCTTAGATAATTAATAATTAAATTAATAATAGTTATTGGATAACTATCCAAAAAAAAGGTAGTTGACAGCAGTTTTAAGCAGTGGACAGGTGATTACAAATAACTACAAAACGTGACAAAGTGTGTTCCAGAATATTCTAAATACCTATAGGTAGAACTATAAAAGTCAAATACGCTGCAACGTGAAAAACCCCCAATAACATCAAACAACAACAACTCAACCAGATTCAAACAATCTTTTATCTTTATTTTATCAGTCGTTTGTTTTTCAAAGCTCTTACATTTAATTTCAAGCATCATACTTTCCTTTTAAACAATCAAAGCATCAATTCCAGTTCACTTGCCTTCAATTACTTGTCATCCGTGAAATTGACAAAGCTGTGTATAGTAGAGTTAGTTCCCACAATCATTTGATTCGAGAAGTCAGAGCGCAATCTCAGGTGATATACTCAATATCTGGCACGTCCGCGCAACCGTAAGCTGTGAGACAACAATTTTTGGCATGCCCAATGGGACAGATCTCAGTTCCACACATTTTTCAAAACAACAAACAATACTGTTTTTATTTTTGCAGACAACACCATGCCTCTAAAAACTAAAAGTGCTCTAGGCAAAAAAACCACCGGGTCTCAAGACACAAAGGGGAGTCATATAGCAATTGGCCCAAATCTTTAAGTTCCTCTTATGGTGGAACAATTTGAGAAATGACCAACTACTCATAGAGAAGAAGTGCAGAATCTATATGTGTTAGAAACTATACATACATTGACCAACGCTGCAAACCAGGAGCAAGGTGATTTAGTTTTTGTTATTAATGAAAGAAACCTCGCAGGAACCATCACTAATGTCCTAGAAAAAGGCATAGGAAGGCAGATGAATATAACTCTCGATAAAATTAATGCAAATACGGAGAAGATTATTTTGCTAATTTATTCATTGGCTAAAAAGTTTAATTTGCCTATTTTGTTACCTTTTGATGGTTAAGTCTCTAGGCCAGAACAATCTGACACAGTACCCAAAGGTGCTAGGGAGCCCAGGAGGCAAATCCAGTCTCAAACTCCACAGGGCAATGCTGAGGGAAGCCATGCCAACAACGAGGAAATATACTAGCCACTCCACAAGAGATAAGAACAGGTGACTGGCCAAATAAGAACGCCAGTTCAAATCAATTACCCCAACGGCCAAATAAGAACACTAACCTAGTTACTCACCCTAGTGTTTATGATATAGAAGCAGTTGCAGGTCCTCAAGTGGCACTAACTCTCTAGCAGCAGTAAGTGTAGATGGCCCACGTGACTTTTAGCTCTTTTAGCTAGGAGGGCAACAACTTTAGAGGAACTATAATGTAACACCCTCACTGTAGCAATTCCGTACATTCTACTGTTCCGGTGACCGGTGTCGGTTCGGACAGCTAGAATGTCTGGAAAAATAATTAGACTAGAGTGAGGAGTCATAAATAACTCAAATATTAATAAGAAAAATTTAGGAAAAATTTTAGAAATAAAATACAATCAAGTTAAATGAGCTAGTGCCCTAGCGATGGGTAACCCAGCGGGAAGTTGCGGTTCTCGCAACTAGGAGCCCTAGACTCGGGAGAAAATTCATAAAATAATTTTTGGGACTTCAGAGAAGAGTCATTGAGGTTTCTATGGCATTAGAATGCCAAGAAAAAGGCTTAGAAAAATTTTTCAATCGGTACAGACAATTTTGGCCCGTTAAGCCAAACGGAGGGCATTTTGGTCATTTCGCCTTCAGATACGATTTTTGACCGACTTGTCCAGTTAAGTAAATAATTATTATGATCTAAAATGTGAATAAATATTGTTAAAAATTGAATTGAAAATGAGTAGAAAAGAAAAGAAAAGAAAAAATGAAAGAAATTGGGAATTATGACATCACGTGATGTCATTAACATGCCCCCACCCAATCACAACTTGACAAACAAATTAAAAGGGATAAAAACTAATTAAAAAGAGACAAAATGAAAGACCAATCTGCACTCCCATCTTCATCCTTTGGGCAGCCAAAACGTAGAGAGAGAGAGGAGAGGGTTTCCACCATAGTTCAAGCTTCCAAGCTTGGAAACCTTGCTTATCTTGCACCAAAAACCCTAGATCCCTTCAATAAAAATTATCCCCACACCTTGTAGGAGTGTTTGGCAGCCAAGAAAAGCCAAGAAAGTGAAGGAATTGCTTGGGAAAATTCTGCTCAAAAAGGGTTAGTGCACTAAACAATTTCTTTTCTTTCTTTAATCTTGTAAGCATGCTAAATCAAGTAGAAATTGTGTGAAATTAAAAGAAAAACTTGAGTAAATGAAATCTCTAAATTTGGCAGCCATGAGAAAGTTTAAGGATTGTTGGTTTTTGATGAAATTAAGTGGCTTAATTATGTTATTGATGAGTATAGATGATGGATAAAGTGATTTGGTATAAGTTTGGTGTGTGTATGCCATGAATTGGAAATTGGAGTTAGGGTTTGAGCATGAAATTGAGACTTTGATCATGCAATGGTGAAAGTAAGTTTTAATGGTCAATTAGTGACCATTTGCTTCTGTTTAAATCAAAAATGAAGTGAATTGTGTAGTGGGATTTGAGTGTGGTGTGGCCGCCCTTGGTGACCTGCAGGACTAGGCATGAGTCCAGCAGGTTTAGGCAGCAATAACTTGAATTGTAGAGGTTCAATTGGTGCAAGGCCAATTGGACATGAAACTAGACACATAATGGCACAACTTTGGTGAAGAAACCATGCCCAGAAAACCAAATCAAGTGGACCAAAAGTTTGCCTTAATCCGGGTGACCTGCAGTCTGCCTGAGCAAAATGACCAAATAAACAGTGTTTGGTCATTTGGCCATAACTCAGTGTAGAGAGGTCCAATTGACCTGAAATTTTACCAAAAACAAGCTGAGATATAGACCAACAACTTTCATGAAGAACACAAATCCAAATTCTGACCATAACCTAGTCAAATTGCCAACCAAACTTAGGTCACCAAATCTGGCAGAACCAAATTGCCCGTAAAATGCAGTGCAGTCACTCGGCCGATTATGGTAAAATGACCATAACTTGAGCTACAAAACTCCAAATGGAGTGATTCAAAAAAAGAAATTCAACTAGATAAAATAAGGAACAACTTTCATATTGATCATTTTTGTCAAATTCCCACTGCAAAATTGACCAATGGAACAGTAAACACAAGGTATGAAAACTGAAAATTCTGCCCAATTAACATTAAGCTTGGAAATGGTATTGGCAACCAATACCAATAAATTTTGAATGCAAAATGTGGTATCTTTGAGAACTTAGGTTCAATAAATTTATTATGTATTAAAAAGTCAACAAATTGAGTGAATAGTAATGTGAATAGTAATACAAAGACACAAAGTATGATAACTAAATTGGTAGAGGAAATTAAGATATGAAATTTGGAATCTATGAAACATTCATGGATTACTTGGAATAGAAATAGTAATTCACCTAAATAACTTAATGAACATTTAAGTTATGTGAGTATATAGTTAAGATTTATTCCCATTACTAGTAGGTCTAATAAAACATAAGTAATACCACTTGAATATGAAATGACATTAACCTAGATGGATTGTTGAGTATAAATGGGATAAGGTTCATATTAGGATTTATGTTTCCATTACAAATAAGATAATAACACCTTGTATGAGTTATAAATTCATATAAATATTGTAATGAATAAATGAATCACATGAAAATATGAATTGAACATTAGTTTTCTTTATAAGAGAAAGGAAGAATGTTTTGAGTACAATGGTACATGAACACCATTGTTGTGAATTGTGATCAATATGAATGATGTAAGGAATATATGAATAGTATGATGAATGTATAAATTATGGAATTTATCATGAAATAATAAAGATATAAAACAGAATATATTAATATTTAATGATATTATGTGCCCTTGTATTGCCTAGACATGTGTGTCAGATTGGATAGTTTGGCATGCCAATAGGGTATTGTTTTAGCAGTACTGCGAAAGGCTTTATGCCTGTATTTATGGCTTTGTGCCCGTATTCATGGCTTTATGCCCGCATTCATGGCATTATGCCAACACTCATGGCTTTTATGCCCGATTCTGTGTTATTATGGCTTTTTAGCCATACTGACTGCATACGTGGTTGACGTTCTGCGTCCCATGGTATGACGGCCCGAGGCACCGCGGTGTCCAGTGCCAACGACCCGTTATC
Organism: Hevea brasiliensis; assembly: GCF_030052815.1. Classification (NCBI taxonomy): domain Eukaryota; kingdom Viridiplantae; phylum Streptophyta; class Magnoliopsida; order Malpighiales; family Euphorbiaceae; genus Hevea; species Hevea brasiliensis. Next base: position 54,043,396 of record NC_079505.1, read on the forward strand.
CAGTTTAGTCAGCCTGTCATAGGTTACTTAGGCAGTGAAATTTATTGAAATAAGTTAAGAATATTAGCAATTAAAAATATTATAAATTAAATAAAATAAATGAGTAGGATGACCTAAAATAAGTTAGAATAGTTATTTATTAGAAAGAATCGAAATGAACTGGACCGATATTAAAATTTATTTATTATGAAATAAACTGAGACAACCTAGAAAGTATTGAGAAAATGCTAAAAGATTAGCAAAGAAAATTATAGCATACATAAATATTACAAATGTGACTTACATAATAATATAAGCATAAATTTATTATTTTTATATCATTTTTCTATGTACATTATTACTGTACATTGGTGAAATAAACACTTCCAAAGAAGACTAAATTAGGATAAAACATATTAAATTTTAGAAACAGCATATGAAGTATAAATAAATCTTAATTATTTGAATTATGTTTTATTTCTATCTTTATTTGTATATTATTTTCTTGTTATATTATTGCACCACTAAGCAGCAATGCTTAGCGCGATGGAATTGTTTCCTTCGCGTAGGTACTGAAGCTAGAACCCAATGGACGTTTAACTAGGAATTTTGGGAGTCCAGATCTGCAGAGTGTCAAAGGTTGTCACCTCCTCAGCAATGCATATAACTAGGTCTCATGTATATCACTTTATGTATTTTGTATGTTGTAATTCATATGTTGTAATGTAAATTAAGAATTTTTAAGTAATATTAATGTGATGTAAATTTATAAATTGATTATTTCATATGTAATTAAATTGTATATTATGTAAATTAATGATGATTGAAAATTATCATATATGAGTTGAGAATGAATAGAAATGAATATGAAATTGAACTATATAGAGGATATTCGAATTGATGAGATAATTATGATAAGTATGAATAAAATTTTATTGTGAAAAATATTGTTGAATTTTCAAACAGGTAAATAATGAAATGCGCCAAATAGAAATAAAATAGGGGAAACTCCGCTGGTTTCTTCATAGAAAAATAATTAATATTAAATTAAAAGAATTCAAAATTACTAAAATAATAAAGTAAGATAAGATATGGTATTCTGGCACCGAATGTTCACTTTGCTCGATTACACTGTAGTCGGTTGAGGGGTGTTACATATAATGTCTGTTGCGCAGATACCTCAACTAGTACCAACACCTCTGCCTCAAGTACTAGCTCCTACAGTCTAGGTACCTGCCATTCTTACTGCACCTCAAGTGACAATAGATGCTATTAGAGATGCTGTGAGGAGCTGTATGGTTCTAGCCTTAGATGAATTAGTTGACCAAAGTTCCATAAGCCAGATTGAGACTTTGTTGATAGGGAAAATAGGTATCCAAGAAAGTACCGTATCTCGAACTTTAGTGTCTTTTCAGGAGAAGACAAATAGTCCACTCTGGAAAACATAGCAAGGTTCACATTTAATGTGGTGAACTAGCGAATTATAAGAATTTTGCTAGTTATAAGCTGAGACTATTTTCAAACTCTCTTACTAGTACTGCTTTTACTTAGTACTCTACTCTTCCTAGAAACTCTGCGTTTTTTTGGCAAGAAATGGAGAGGTTGTTTCATACTTAGTTCTTCAAAGCTGAGCTAAAAGTATGTGTTGCTGAAGTGTCAAGGATGACACAGAGAAGTAGAGAATCAATTAATGCTTTCATTGCTTAATTTAAGAAGATGAGGAACAGGTGCAAGGTGTTCTTACCAGAGACCAAGTATGTAAAGATGCCCTAACGGGGACTGGATATCAAGTTGAGAAAGAAGTTCTAAGGGATGGAGTTCAAGGACTTCTATGAACTTACTGCTAAAGTAGTTGAGTATGAGGATTACTGATGGAAATCATGCTAAAAGAAGACATTTACGAGAACCTACTACTAGGAGGTAAATAACTGTAGCTGACTTGGTGACTACTGGTACTTATGTGTGTCCTGCTTTAAGTGTCCTGAACAACCTAACTTCACAGAGGAAGACACAGTCTGCTTCAAATATACCCTTCAGTATGCCTTCAATACCAACAAAATGAAGGAGGGTATTTCATTTCTTATTGAAGGAGAAGTTTATTAATCTTCCCCCTAACTACAAGCTACCAACCAGAGAAAAGATGGAGGGGAGAGATTACTGTAAGTACCATGACTCCTGGAATCACAACACTAATAGTTATTGGGCTCTCAGTGGAGTGATCCAAGACAGCATCAACAAGGGTGTCTTGAAGTTCCCTGAGAAAACAAAAGTAATGCTCATTGATGAAGACCCATTTCCTCCTATGGCTCTTATTAACACAGCCACTGTGGATTTAAGGGGCATCATCAATGAACTAAAAAGACTGCAGGTTTAAACTGAGGTAATCCAGAAATCTAGAGGTTCCTTTCATAGGTATTCAGCTTATAGCACTCTCCCAAGGGTTGCTAAGGGCCTAGTCAAGAGCCACCTCTAATTTGAATCACCATAAAAAAGTGGCCAGGTAATAGGTACCTAAATGACAGGTACCGGGGTGACAGGTATCAGAGTTCCAGCGAATATCAAGATACCAGGGGAGTTAATAGGACAACTAGTTATAAGCTAAATTGCTTTCCTCAGAAGTTCAAAAATCCCGCACCTGCCATACCTACTATACCCACAGTTAAATTCTAGAAGAACCAACCTAGGTTCCTGGCACTACCCCTAGTAGCAAAAATTAAAGGGTGGTACACCATCCTTATTCCCACAGCCACTGAGATGAACATAAAAGAAAAGGCTTCAGAGGTAGAGAGCAGTAGAAAGAAGATGAATAAAAGTTGAGAAAGAAAACCTTTTGCCAAAAAGCAAATTCAACAAAAAGGCGATAAAGGATTCAGAGTTAGTGGGAAGTTCAAAAGAGGTAGCACACCAAGGAAAGGAAGGTAAGAAACTACTTGTTGATTGTGATATTACTTGCTTGCTGTTACTCATTGCTTTCTAGAAAGTGATGGTGGAAGAACTTGAGGAGGTTCCTGAGAAACCAGTAAATCCCTTAGAAGCTGAAGTGTGTAGTGGAGTTATCATATAATGCACAAACTCAAGGGAACCAAAGAAAATATTAATTGACAAACTATTTGAAAGGATGACTAGGCACCTGCGTCCTTTGTACATAACAACTCATCTCAGCTGATCGACTTCCAAGAGGTTGATTAATAATAGGTCGTGATTAACATTATGCCACTCAGAATGTTGTTAACCTAGGGAAAAATAGAAGAGGACTTGATCACAACTAATGTATCGGTATCAACTTTCACTGAAGTTGTATCTAAGACTCTCAATGTCTTGCTAGTAGAGGTAACTATGGAGAGTAAGTCTTCTAATACTGCATTTTTTATTGTTCATTCTATTGCAACTTTTCAAGCTCTGTTAGGGAGGGATTGGATACATGCAAACTATTGCATTCCTTCATCCCTTTACTAGTTTTTACTATTTTGGAAAGGGAATGTTGTAGAGGTGGTATGGGCAGATACTAAGCCTTTTATGGCTAACTCAAAAGCAATTGAGGCCCAATATTATAATGAAGATATCAATCCCATTCAGTTCCTTAAGAAGAAAGCTCGGGGGGCATCAACTCATAATGCCCCTGGAGAACGTCATATAAGCGTATGCTAAGACTACGATAGCCTCCTCACTGTAAAGAGAAGCAGGAGGAGTAATCAGAGGAGTTAATAGACAAAGATGGAAAAACACTTGCAATCATGCCTTACTATTGGCTGATGAAGAATCCCTTAATTAAAGAGCTTCAAGATGAGTAGCAAACACACGTAGGAGGAGTTGGCAGTAGCTACAGCTGCCATTTCTAGAGTTCAAATACAACAGCTCCTTGACAGAATGGATGGAAGAGATCTTGGAAGTTGAAAGAGCTAAGGTCATTTATGAAGAAAAACCAGAGGAGGATGAACTTAGAGAACTATAACTTTAGGACCTCAATCCAGCACCTGCAGAATTGGATAACATATTGACTGGTGTACAAGATCCTTTAAAGAAGGTAAATCTCGACTCACCTAAAGAACTATGAGTAACTTATATAAGCTCCTTATTAAGGAAAGACTTAAAATAAAAAATAATTTCATTACTTCATGAATACAAAGACTGCTTTGCTTAGGATTACCATGAGATGCCATGTCTCCAAAGAAGCTTAGCGAAACATATGCTACCAATTAAGCTTGACTATAGACCTCACCGTCAAGCACCTAGAAGAATGTGAAGGGAGGTAATCCTAAAGGTAAAAGAAGAGATAGAAAAACTCTTAAAAATAGGATTCATCAGACCAACCAGGTACGGCCAATGGTTATCTAACATTGTACCTGTAGTTAAAAAGAATGGAAAATTACAAGTTTATATTGATTTCAAGAACTTGAATGTTACAATTCTAAAGGACAAGTATGTGGTGCCGATTGTAGATATGCTCATTGATGTTGCAGCCAAGAATGAACTATTGTCCTTTCTTGATGGCTTCTCAGGTTATAATCAAACCTTCATTGCTCCAAAAGATGTGTTAAAGGCCGCCTGTCTAAGTTCTATTGGGACATTGAATGGCTTGTCATGCCTTTTGACTTGAAGAACACATGTGCAACATACTAGAGGGCCATGAATGCAATATTATATAACATGCTAGGGCATTTCATGGAAGTCTATATTGATGACATAGTGGTAAAGTCCAAGAGGTTTGATGCACACATAAAGCATTTGAGAAAAAACTTATAGAGAATGAGGCAGCTGTTAGTAGTATGCCCTAGAGCATATCATTTTGTATGTATCTTATTAATAAAAGGTAATTACGCTTTTTCATTTACATAATATATTTATGTGTAATAGAAAAAGTTCATTGATATTTTGTTAGAAATTCTATTCTTAAGTTGTTAAGAATATAAGTGACAGTATTTCTAGCGTAAAGTATCATAAATTGATTCACAATCGAGGATGTTTCACAAAGGATATTACTTATCCAGAAAGATTACAATCATGTTTATTCCCAAGGTATTTATATGAGATATAAATAAGATGGAGTGGTGAGTCTCATGCCACATAACAAATATGATAGGCACTTATACATGATAAGTAGGCTATACGATGGCGCATATGACAAGCACATGGAGTTTACTCTTATTAATGCATTGTCATATATCATATCGATGCATATAATCTTTAGACACGAGATAATACAGTTATCTTGTATATAGGTGGTTTGAGTTTGATCTTGCTTTCATACTTGTCTGTGTATGGGTATGGGCATGTGTTGGCTCCTACTAGTTATATATGGAGATAGGTGTTGATCATGATGGAATCAGTTACCCTAAGCAAATAGGGATAAAATCCTATATTCATTTAATTGTTCTTAATATTTCAAGTTCTGACTAGGACAAGCAGATTTAGTCGAAAAGAGTTTATGATAAGAAAATCTAATTAATCAAGCTGGAATTAAAGAGAACATAATGTTCATAGCAAATGGGGTTTGACATTAACCATGACTCCAACACGAATTGGGATTTTGTAACGAAAAGATTCTAGTGCATGGTAACATATGATTAAAGGTTCATTTAAGGTATTTCTTATTACTAATTGGGTGGCAATGGCATACTATGCTAGGTGTCAACCATGGTCTATGAGATGCCTGAAATGATTTATAGAAATCATTTATTGTAAGAAAGAGTTCTAATGATATTAAGAGTTAATATCATTTCTCATTGCCAATAAGTAATGAGCCTAGTAAGTCACACATCTACATAAGCTAATCATTATTTAAAATGTAATTTAATTGATTAATTAAAGAGTTTAATTAATTAATTAAAGAGGTTTAGTTTGCAATAAGATTGTAAAGTCCTAGCATTACTTGAAACCAAATATAGGTTATTAGATGTATAGTATAAATTAAATTTATATTTAATTTGATTAAATATGAATTTAATTATGAGAAATTAATTAATGGAGATTAATTAATTAATTAATTTATATTTGATATAAATTGATTTATAGAGGAAAAATTATAATTTTGGGTTGAGAACTCAAATTAAAGAGTAAGGGCAAATTGGTCATTTCACATGGTGACATGTGGCACCATGAGATGGTGACACATGGCACCAAATAAGCTTGCCATTTGTCTTCCAATCATGCAAGATGATAAAAGTCAAGATTCAATCTACCTTTGACACTTGGCTTGATGAGATTAAGTCAATAAAAGTAAGATTAAATCCAGTAGTGACATGTGGCAAGAGAGTTAATGAGATTTTAACCTAAGTATAAAAGGAAAAGAAAGAAGAAACAAAATCAATTCTTCTTCCTCTCTTCAAAGTGGACGGCACCTTAGTGAGTCCATCTCTTCTCTTCTTTTCTCACTTGATTCAAAGAAAAATCTCTTATTTTCTTTGAATTAAAATTGCTAGAAAAGGTTTCTTTCTAGCGTCCTAAATACCCATTAACCTTCACTAAAGCACTAAACCCCATCTTTAAGTGGTTGGCAAAGCTTGAGAGGCAAAATTTGGAGCTGCCATAGTTGCTTCTTGGTGTGCTTGTGGTGGACAAGCTAGAGAGACAACATTTAGGGTCCTAAGAATATCCTAAGATTGCATCAATTGTGTATCAAGAGGTTAGTACCTAAAAATCCCTCTTCTAGTTAGGGTTTGATTGAATTAAATATTAATTCATAATCTTTAATGGCAAATGAAATTTTAATGCATGCTACAATATATTTTGGTATGCAATTGGGCATTGGAAATTGATTAGGTTCATAAGACACTTTGTATGGTGCATGCAACCTTACAAATAATTTTTGAAATTCAAGGTTCTAATGCCTAATAATCACGCTTCCACTCCTTCAGCAGCACCAACTGAAGATAAATCCCCTCAAGTGCTCCTTTGGTGTCAAAGTTGAAAACTTCTTAGGTTTCCTAGTACATCAAAGGGGAATAAAAGTATATCATAACAAAACCAAAGCCATTACGGAAACAAAACTACCCTAGACTAAGAAACAGTTACAGAGATTCCTGAGGCAGGTAAATTACTTAAAAATATTCATATCTAATCTTATAGGTAAAGCGAAAAAAATTCTCTGGCCTATTAAGGCTTGAACAGGAGAGTGAATTCAGACAGGAAGATAAGCACTAGTAGGCCTTTGACAAAATCAAGGAGTATCTCACCAAGCTGTCGGTACTTGTTCTTCCAAGGTATGGTGATCCATTGAAACTTTATCTATTTGCCACTTTTGATTTTGTTGGGTGTCTACTGGCACAAGATAGCTAAATGGGACATGAGCAGGTAGTGTACTACTTAAGTCTAAACTTCAAAAATACAGAGACTAGGTATTCTCTAATTGAGAAGCTTTGCTTGGCCTTATTTTTTTCTTATACAAAATTAAGACATTATTTAACAAGTTCCAGGGTATATGTAGTTTCACAAATAAATTTAATGAAATACATGTTGTCTCTGAAGGACCGGAAGTATGAAAAACATAAGTTTAGATCATTGAATTCAAAAATTTTTCATCTAGGGTCAGATGTATCATGCAAGATTTATTTTTATCTATTTGATTTCAATGATAAACAATATATTAAAACTCTTTTGATATGTTTTTGGATCTACATTTACCATTTAAAATTTTAGAATTAACAGATTAATTTATTAGAATCCTAGATTAGATCAAGAACAAGTGCATTAACCTTTTGATGCACTACAGTATGTTTGGCACCTTTGGGATGCGCCTAGGACACCAGATGTTGTCCCTTTAGCTTGTCCACACCAAGATTACTAATGGCAGCCCCTTGAACAGCTTCTAAAGCCTTTCCAATCAATTAGAAAATTAGGTTTTGCCTTTTGAGAGATTACAGATGTAAACAGAACACTAGAAACGATTTCTAGTATTTTTAATTCAAGAGATTGTTAGCAAATCGCTTTGAATTGATGAGAGATGAAGAATATGAGAAGAAGAACACTCCAAGGTGGTGGCACCAAAGAGAATACAGTAGCTTATATTTTTGTTCTTTCATCCTTACACTTATATAGCTAGGTCACCACTTAAAACCCTTGCCACATGTCACCTTCTGATTGGCTTTAGGTTTAATTGACCTAATCACATTGTGCCAAGTGTCAAACCTATATTTAATCTTGACTTTCATCATCTTACATGATTAAAAGACATATGGCAAACTTATGTGTAGTGCCATGTGTCACCATCTTATGGTGCCACATGTCACTCTATGAAATGACCAAAATACTCATGTGTCTTAATTTTGAGTTCTCAACCCAAAATAATTATTTCTCTTCTTCTAATCAATTTATATCAAATATAAATTAATTAATTAATCTCTATTAATTAATTTTTCATTAATTAAATTCATATTTAAACACTTTAAATATAAATTTAACTTATACTATACATCCAATAACCTAGATTTGGTTTCAAGCCATGCTAGAGACTTTGCAATCTAATTGCAAGCCAAACCTATTTAATTAATCAATTAAACTCTTTAATTAATTAATTAAATCATATTTAATTTGATGATTACTTGTGTATGTGTGTGACTTACTAGGCTCATCACTAATTGGCAATGAGATATGATATCAACTCTTAATATCATCAGAACTCTTTCTTACCGTAAATGATTTCTCTAAATCATTTTATGCACCTCATAGACCATGGTTAACACCTAGCATAGCATGCCATGGCCACCCAATTAGTAATAAGGTTTACCTTAAATGAACCTATAATCATATGTTACCATGCACTAGAATATCACTGTTAAAAAAAACCAAATAAATCTGAGTCATGATTTATGTCAAACCCCATTTGCTATGAATATTATGTTCTCTTTTAATTCCAGTTCTTGATTAAAAAGATTTTCTCATCAAAAACTCTTTTCTTATTAAATCTATCTGTCCTGGCTAGGAACTTAAAACATCAAGAACAATTAAATGAACATAGGATTTTATCCCTATTTACTTAGGGTAACAGATTCCATCTTGATCAACACCTACCTCTATATATAACTAGTAGGAGCCAACAGGTGCCCATATACCCATACACAGTATGAGTATGAAAGCAGTATCAAACTCAAACCACCTATATACAAGATAACTATGTTATCTCAGGTCTAAAGATTATATGCACTGATATGATATATGACAATGCAGTTATAAGAGTAAACTCCATGTGCTTGTCATAAATGTCACTTGGTTGACCTACTTATCATGTATAAGTGCCTATCATGTTTGTTATATGGCATGAGACTCACCATTCCATCTTATTTACATCTCATATAAATAACTTAGGAACAAACATGATTACAATCTTTCTAGATAAGTCATGTCCTTATTGTGAAGTATCCTCGATTGTGAACCTATTTATGATACTTTGTGCTAGAAATACTGTCACTCATATTCTTAACAACTTAAGAATAGAATTTCTAACAATATATCAATGGACCTTTTCTATTACACATAAATATATTATGTAAACGGAAAAGTGAAAATGCCTTTTATTAATAAAACATGTACAAGATACATACTAAATAATATGCTCTAAGGCATACTACTAACAATCTCCCACTAGCACTAGAGCCATTCATTACAATACCTTAGACCCATATTCTCAAGATATCGGTCTAACTGTGCTTGTGACAAAGGCTTAGTGAATGGATCAGCTGGATTTTAAGCTGATGCTATTTTCTGCATGGCTACATTGCCTTGCCCAACTATTTCTCTGATAATGTGGTAGCGCCTTTCTATGTGTTTGGATTTCTGGTGAGACCGGGGTTCCATATATCCAAACAGCTTCTTTTGCAGCATCTGATGTAGCAATATACTCGGCCACTGTAGTGGAATCTACAGTTGTGCTCTGTTTGGAACTCTTTCAACTTAAATGAACCTATAATCATATGTTACCATGTACTAGAATCTCTCTGTTACAAAATCCCAATTCGAGCTAGAGTCATGGTTTATGTCAAACCCCATTTGCTATGAATATTATGTTCTCTTTTAATTCCAGCTCTTGATTAAAAAGATTTTCTCATCAGAAACTCTTTTCTGATTAAATCTATCTGTCCTGGCCAGGAACTTGAAACATCAAGAATAATTAAATGAATATAGGATTTTATCCCTATTTACGTAGGGTAATAGATTCCATCTTGATCAACACCTACCTCCATATATAACTAGTAAGAGCCAACACATGCCCATATACCCATACACAGTATAAGTATGAAAGCAGTATCAAACTCAAACCACCTATATACAAGATAACTGTGCTATCTCAGGTTTAAAGATTATATGCACTGATATGATTTATGATAATGCATTGACAAGAGTAAACTCCATGTGCTTGTCATAAATATCACTGGTTCGACCTACTTATCATGTATAAGTGCCTATCATGTTTGTTATATGGCATGAGACTCACCATTCCATCTTATTTACATCTCATATAAATAACTTGGGAATAAACATGATTACAATCTTTCTGGATAAGTCATGTCCTTATTGTGTAATATCCTTGATTGTGAACCTATTTATGATACTTTGTGCTAGAAATCATCACTCATATTCTTAACAACTTAAGAATAGAATTTCTAACAAAATATCAATGGACCTTTTCTATTACACATAAATATATTATGTAAACGGAAAAGTGAAAATGCCTTTTATTAATAAAACATGTACAAGATACATACTAAATGATATGCTCTATGGCATACTACTAACAGTCTCAACCATTAATTACTGAAAGAATTGGGAAGTGGTTATTAGCTTTGTTAGAATTTACCTTTATTTTTTTCCCCAAGAAATTTGTGAAGGGATAGGTTCTAGCAGACTTTTGGTTGACCACCCATTTCTAGAGATAACACATTCAATAGAGGAAGGGTTAAATGTCTATAACACAGAAAAGGTACCATGGTCCCTGTGGTTTGATGGTTCTAGTATATAGGCTTCAACAGGTGCAAAGATCATCATTATGTCACCTGCTGGTACCAGGACAACTCTTTCCTTTAGTCTGGAATTTCAGTGTATCAATAACCAAGCTGAGTACAAGGCATTAATCATTGATCTGAAATCCTTTAAGAATTGGGAAAAGAGAAAGTTATGGGATACTCACAACTAGTCATCAAGCAGCTTACTTGAGGACACAAGTGTGCTAGCTTCTCCCTCGCCCCTTATTTTATTGTTATTATACAAATTTTGGACTACTTCAAGGAAGTTTCTTTCACACATATGCTAAGAGAAGCCAACTGGGAAGCTAATGAGTTAGCTTAGCTAGCTTCTAGCTTAAAAATGTCCTAGGAGTTGACACACAGGATGATTTTAGTAAGAAAGAGGAAACATCATTCCTTAAAAGAAAGAGGTATATCTATTGATTTATGTAATACTGACTCGGATGTTACAGATGACTGGAGATCTTTATTGAACAAGTACCTAGAATCTCCATCAATTAAAGTATCCCACTGCATCAAAGTCCCAGCTATGAACTATTTGTTAATTGAAGGTAAACTCTTTCAGAAGGACTTTGATGGCTTATTGCTCATGTGCCTTGCTTCCCTTGAGGCTATAAGGGTGATGCAGTAAGTACATGAAGGGATTTATGGTGCACACTAGGTAAGTATCAAGATGAGATGGCTCATCAAGAGACATGGTTATTACTGACTGAAGATCTTCAAATACTATATAACATATGCAAAAGGTTGCCAGCAATCTCTAAGATTTGGCGCAGTGAAGAGCAGACCAATTGAAGAGATGTACCTTATCCTAAAGCCATGGCCATTTAGAGGTTGGGCTATTGACCTCATAGACAAAATTCATCCACCATCTTCAATGGGTCATACTTTTATTATTATTGCCACAAACTACTTCACTAAATATGTGGAAGCAGTACCTGCAAAGAAAGTAGAACAAAGTGACATGATTCAGTTCATAAAAAAGCACATCATCCACAGATTCAGAATCCCTCAAGCCATCACAACTAACCAAGGAACAATGTTCATTGGCTAAGATATGAAAAACTTTATAGAGTATTATGGCATAAAACTGCTCATCTTAACTCCATACTATGCCCAAGCCAATGGGCAAGCAAAAGCATTTAACAAGGTCTTGATTGGTATCCTAAAGAAAATGATCAATCAAAACTCAAGATAGTGGCACCTAATCCTGTCAGAGACCTTATGGGCGTACAGGACATCCAAACGGGATATAACACAGACAAGCCATTTTGCCTTGACTTATAAACATGATGTAGTACTCCCAATGGAGGTAGTAGTTCCTTCTTTCAGAGTCTCTCTACAAAATGGCCTTACTCTCGACGAATACACTCAGGCAATGGCTATGGAGTTAGAAGACTTAGATGAAGTTCAGATGCAGGCATTCAATCACATGGCTACATAGAAGAAGAAAGTGTCAAGGATCTACAATAAAAGGATAAAGAGGCAAAATTTTCAATAAGGAAACCTAGTTTGGAAGACTGTTTTACTTGTTAGTGCAAAAGATAGATAGTTTGGTAAATAGTCTCCAAACTAAAAAGGTCCTTTCAGTGCATCGCACTCGAGTTAATGCTTATTGGTTAGCAAGCCTTGCAGGAGAGCCACATAATAAGTTAATTAATGGTAGGTACCTGAAGAAATATTTTATCATTATATGGGAAATTCAGAACAAAAAAACAGAAGAAAATGGTTAGACAACCTCATTAAAAGTGGACCCCACGGCTAGCATAAGATTCTTATATAAACAATGTAATTAAAGCTGACATAATGGCTAGACATTCAATGTAATTAGATAAGATAGGCTTTGTAATCAAGGTTGGCTCTTGGGCCACTTGTAGCAAATATAAATAAAAAAGGCCAACACATGGTTTACCATTCATATAATAGCTATCAAAATTAATGATACCATAAATAAAATAAATGTACTATAATTGTGATCAGTACGCTGATTCATAAAATTAGGAATCAAAGTAACAAGAATCTACATATGAGATAAAATAGAATCATAGAGAATAGCCTAACAGCTCTGGCAGGAAGCTAGAAAGTCTGAACAAGACTGGTGCATAAAGTCAGAAATAAAATTAGGCACAATGACCAACCGGTAGGCATAAAACTTGTAGAACAATCATATCAAACATATATTATCTATCAATAATTATTCCTGTGGGCAGTATTGCAATCTGTAGTCCCTAATTAGTATACTAATCAATCCATGCTATATAAATAAGACTAGGTATACTTTAGGCAAATTAATATTATTAAGTATTTATAGTTTCATATTATGTGCTAGTTATATTTAATAACATTCTCATGTCACTTATGATGGGAAACATAAGTCCCACATGCATATTCATGTCACTTTATGTTTAACAATTCATTTTGATTAACTTCATATCATATAACAACTCATTTTATGAACCTTTCTCAAGGTCCAGATTTGATGTCTTAAGTTCACCTAACAAATTGGTCAAGGTGTGGCCACTGTTTGGCCACACTTCCTTCATGGAAGTTGTTCCTCTATATCTTGTCTTTGTTTTTCTTTTTGATTCATGTCATTTGAAGTTTTAGAACTCAAGTTATGGTCAAATAACCATAACTAGTTCATGGTCTCTTTCTGGGTCCAGATTCAGGCAGATTTTGGAGTCCATTTTTGTCTAATTAATTGGATATGTTACAGCCATTTTTAGGCCTAATGTTCTTCATAATAGTTGTTACCCTATGTCTTATGATCACTCAAAATTTTGAATTATAATTTTTTAGATCTTGTAGAATTAATTATAGCAAATTAACTGGCCTAGACTCAGGTGCCCTGTGTTAACAGGATTCTAGATTCAGGTCAGTGGCTTTGACTCTCATTTTAGGGTTCTTACACTCAAATTTTGAAAAAAGTTTCTAAATCAAAGTTGAAGCCCTATCTCTTAGGTTTCTAGAAAAGTTTGGCTCATCCCATTTGGGATTTCTTAGTGAAAGTTATGATATAAATTCTATTCTGGGGTCAGGTAGTAGTTGAGGCAAATTCTAGGATTTGGTGTACTTGTTAGTAGTATGCCTTAGAGCATATTATTTAGCATGTATCTTGTACATATTTTATTAATAAAAAGGCAATTTCACTTTTCTATTTACATAATATATTTATGTGTAATAGAAAAGGTCCATTGATATTTTGTTAGAAATTCTATTCTTAAGTTTTTAAGAATATAAGTGACAGTATTTCTAGCACAAAGTATCATAAATTGGTTAACAATCGAGGATACTTCACACAGGACATGACTTATCGGAAAGATTGTATTCATGTTTGTTCCCATGGTATTTATATGAGATATAAATAAGATGGAATGGTGAGTCTCATGCCATATAACAAACATGATAGGCACTTATACATGATAGGCACTTATACATGATAAGTAGGCCGAACCAGTGACACTTATGACAAGCACGTGGAGTTTACTCTTATCAATGCATTGTCATAAATCATATCAGTGCATATAATCTTTAAACCTGAGATAACACAGTTATCTTGTATATAGGTGGTTTGAGTTTGATACTGCTTTCATACTTGTACTGTGTATGGGTATATGGGCATGTGTTGGTTCCTACTAGTTATATATAGAGGTAGGTGCTGATCAAGATGGAATCTGTTACCCTAAGTAAATAGGGATAAAATCCTATGTTCATTTAATTGTTCTTGATGTTTCAAGTTCCTAGCCAGGACAGACAGATTTAATCAGAAAAGAGTTTCTGATGAGAAAATCTTTTTAATTAAGAATTAGAATTAAAAGAGAACATAATATTCATAGCAAATGGGGTTTGACATAAACCATGACTCCAGCTCGAATTGGGATTTATAACAGAGAGATTCTAATGCATGGTAACATATGATTAAAGGTTCTTTTAAGGTATTCCTTATTACTAATTGGGTGGCCATGGCATATTATGCTAGGTGTTAACCATGGTCAATGAGGTGCCTAAAATGATTTAGAGAAATCATTTATGGTAAGAAAGAGTTCTGATGATATTAAGAGTTAACATCATATCTCATTGCCAATTAGTGATGAGCCTAGTGAGTCACACACATACACAAGTAATCACCAAGTTAAATGTGATTTAATTAATTAGTTAAAGAGTTTAATTGATTAATTAAATAGGTTTGGTTTGCAATTAGATTGCAAAGTCCCTAGCATGGCTTGAAACCAAATCTAGGTTATTGGATGTATAGTATAAGTTAAATTTATGTTTAAAGTGTTTAAATATGAATTTAATTATGAGAAATTAATTAATAGAGATTAATTAATTAATTTATATTTGATATAAATTGATTAAAAGAGGAGAAATAATTATTTTGGGTTGAGAACTCAAAATTACAACATAAGGGTAATTTGGTCATTTCACAGGGTGACATGTGGCACCATGAGATGGTGACACATGGCACCATGGTTTGTCTTCCTATCATGCATGATGATCAAAGTCAAGATTAAACCTAGCTTTGACACTTAGCTTAATGTGATTAGGTCAATTAAAATTAAGATGCAATCAGGTGATGACATGTGGCAAGGGTTTTAAGTGATGACCTAATTATATAATGTGATGTTATGAGAAAATAAAAAATTAGCCACTCTTCTTATTTTCTCTAATTGTTGTCGCCACTTCTATACTCTTCTCCTCTCTTGATATTCTCTCATCAATTCAAAGAGAATGATCCAAGTTTCTTTGAATTAAAATTGCTAGAAATTGTTTCTAGTGTCCTATACACATCTACAACCTCTCTAAAGGCAAATCCCTAATTTCTAATTGGTTGGCAAGGCTTGAGAAGCTGGTTTAGAGGCTTCCCATTGGTGATCTTAGTGTGGACAAGCTAGAAGGACAACATTTGGGGTCCTAGGTGCTTCACAAAGGTACCAATCACATCTATTGTGCATCAAAAGGTTAGTGCACATGTTCTTATATTAATTTAGGGTTCTAATGAATTAATTTGTTAATTCAAAAATCTTAAATAGTAAATGTAGATCCTAATACATATTAAAAGGGTTTTAATATGCAATTAAACATTGAAATCAATTAGGTACATAACGAATCTTGCATGATGTATGAGACCCTAAAATTTTTGAATTCAATGTTATAATCTAATAATTTTCATGCTTAGCTCCTTGACTAACTTGATCAAACAATTTGACTTAGTTTCCTTGGGTTCTGGGTTCTGGTCAAAATATCAATATTGTATATCTATGTCTTATAAAAATTTTAGCACTGGTTTTATTCCTTTTGAAATTTTGTAGACCAAGTTATGGCATTTTTACCAAAACTGGTAGGGTGAGCCTAAGTCCAACAAATTAGGCGATTGGTTACGACAATTTGTTGATCTAACTTATGCTAATAATTTGACTTGGTTAGAGATAAATCTGGGTTATATGTTCCTCATGAAAAATGTGCTCCTATGTCTAACCTTTCTGATGGTTCAAGAATCATGTCATTCTAACCTTCCTATTGTGAGTTATGGCCATTTGAACATTTACTATTCATTCAGTCATTTTTCCAGGTCTAGGTTAGGTTTACCCGGATTCAAGCTAATTTTTGGCCAGGTTAGGGACAGTTTTTGGTCATGATTTCTTCATAAAAAATGTGGCAAATTGTCCTAAGTTTCATCTCTAATTGGTCTCACACTAATTGGAGCAACACAATTCAATTATTAGCTTAAAAACCACACTAGACTTAAGGTTCAATTTCCTGCACAGGAAAATCAGCACTCCTAATTTCAAATCCTCCCAACTCCCAAACTTCATCTCAAATTCATAGCACTTCAAATGATCAATAATTCATCTTAACATGCTCAATTTCAAGCCATAATGCAAAAGTACCAAAATTTGGTCAAAACTGTAACTCAATATTCCCAACACCATACAAACTCAATGCAATTTCACTTTCAATATATATAAACTCATTAATCAACATCACTAAGCTAATTTATATCAATTAAGAGCATCAATTCCCACTTTACATCATGGCTGCCAAAAATAAAATTTCTACATACTCCAAGTTTTCTTTTAATTTCGTAAAATTTACACTTAAGTTAACATGCCTAAGCTAGTTAAAGAAGAAAGAAATTATTTAGGCACTAACCCTTAATGAACACTCCTTAGACTTGTGGCAACCTTGAAATTCTTTCACTTATTAGTAATCAAACTCTTCCTCTTGGTGTAGGGATAAGTTTTTATGAAGGGAGTTTCGAGTTTTGGGGTGGAAAAGGGGGAGAATTCAAGCTTAATTTAAACAAAAATGGATGAAGAAGGCCATGAGAGGGTGTCGGCCATGGTGAGGTGCAAGAAGAAGACGAGTGTTTTTTGATTCATTTTGGCTTATTTTATGTCTTCCTTATCCCTTCATAAGCATTTGTTACATTCCCATTGGCTATCTCTTTTTATGATGTCATTATGACATCATGCTCATGTAATAAATGTTAATTCTCTTTTCTTTTCTTTTCTTTTCTTTTCCATTTCCATTACATAATTCATGATTTTAATTCATTTTATCTGTCTTAATCTCTCTTATTTTAGTTGACATTTAGGTTAAAATTCAACTCAGGGGTTGAAATGACCAAAATACCCTTCGTTATGCTCATCGGGTTATTTTTATCTATACCAATTTATGATTTCTCTTGAATTTTCTTTGAC